>NC_083714.1:69111920-69414951 GCF_033118175.1 Dama dama | reverse complement strand
CAATAGAATGTAAGACAAAACATTTCAAATATATAAGGGGAGATGAACATTCACTGTCTCAGACTTATTCCGTGTTTAGGAAGGACATGTTCTAAAAATGCCAGGTAATGCATGCAATATAGTCTGTACTAGACATTCAAGGATAGAGAAGAATAGAGGAAGCAAAGATATTTAAAGGTGACATATTTGAAATTACATCCTACCCCATCTTTATTTAATAGATGAGAAATATGAGACCCAGAAAATGTAAGAATGTTCACAAAGGTCACAAAAGCTAATTAGGGGAAGAACTGTGGCTGGAAACCAGAGTTCAGTACTCTTATTTCATTCCAGTGCACTGTTCATTTTAGTACAGTGTATGCCTTTTAGGATGAAACATGAAATACATGTTTAGCACGTATGTATGTGCGTGCATAAGCCTGTGTAGGTAGTTCAGAGATTGTGACTATCAGGGTGGTTTCCTAAATGTAGGTCAATGACAAGATGCTTTGAATCTCTGCTCTGCTCCATGTTAGTTATGCCACTATGAGTAGATTCCTTCTCTTTGAGCATCAGTTTCCTGATCCGTAAATTGGGGTTGCTCATACTAAATTGTATGCTTGTTAGAAAAAAATCAAGTAATATTATGCAAAAGCTTCTAGCCCATATTTTGGCAAATATTTTGGTGCTCTAGGAAATATTATCTCCTTTCCCCCTTTATTTATCCTATTTGCTATTGAAGGGATAGGGTATATAGGCAAGTGTTTGAACATGTGTAGTGAAGCAGGCCCTCTGTTCCTTTTGGAAGGATATGCCTGTGGGAGGATATCCGCCCCCCCCCCAAAGACAGGTTTTCCTAAAGAGTAAGGAATGTTGAGCCCCTACTTTTTTGAACATTTCTTTGGGTAGGCATCCAGACATGAAGAGAAATTATCTGAGGGAGCTGGTATGTTGAAAGTGCAGCAAAGAACATGAGTGGCCTCTTTATACCTACAAGGAAGTGAATCCCAAGCCTGATTGACCATGAAAATCATGTCAAAAACTTAAAAGTTATGATTACTGGCATCTAATTCCATATGCATAGAAATTATATCTCTGAGGGTGGGGCCAAGGAACCTGTATGCGTTATCAAACTCCTCATATTAACACATGATCTGAGGGGACTTTCTTGTTCAAACTGACAAATATTTGTGAGCCACATTTGATAATTACCTTTAGTACTACAAATCAGTGTGTGTGTGTGTGTGTGTGTGTGTGTAGCAATCAGATAAGTGGGAGATTGAGGTAGCAAGAGATTGAGGTGGAGATAAAGAAAAAGAGATAAAGGTAGAGCTTGTGATAACTAGAGACACAGAAAGTGCCCCTAGTCTATTTCTAGAAGAAATAGAATTAGATGGGTACTTACAGATGTAATGAGGACTTCCTCAATAAGAAAATGAATCTGACTCATTCATAATATGAAAACCAGCCAGTTCTTAGGAGACAAATTTTGTGGCTGCCAAACTAATTTTCTATTGTGCATACAAAATAGAGGTTTGTGTATTGAAGGTTAAGTCACCAGGGACGTTTCCTTACCCTCATTGCAATATCCTGGCCATGCCAAGTGGCTCAGAGAGATGACACAACTGGCAGTTAGCAGAAAAAAATCCTTTGGGGCATCCACTGGAAGTTACATTTCCTTCCATTTTTTGGAATTAGATTTTGGAAGTACAATACATGATTTTCAGTAATTCTGGACAAAGTGGTCTTCTTACACAGCAAATAAGCATATAAATGTGCTTATTGACAGCCTAAATGTGGTTAGGCATGGTCTGTTGAATTCAATTTATTTCAGAAGTTGTAGGGTTTTCAGAAACTTGCTGTGCTGTGCTGTGCTTAGCTGCTCAGTCGTGTCTGACTGTTTGCAAACCCATGAACTATTAGCACTCCAGGCTCCTCTGCCAATGGGATTCTCCAGAAAAGAATACTGGAGTGGGTTGATATGCCCTCCTCCAGGGTATCTTCCCAACCCAGGGACTGAACCCAGGTCTCCTAAATTGCAGGGGGATACTTTACTGTCTGAGCCACCAGGGAAGCCCATGAATACTGGAGTGGGTAGCCTTTCCCTTCTCCAGGGGAACTTTCTGACCCAGGAATGGAACCAGGGTCTCCAACATTGCAGGCGGTTTCTTTACCAACTGAGCTACCCAGGCAGCCCTTTTTTGAAGATTATAGAGAGCAAATTACAAATTCTTTTGACTTCTTTCTCATGTTCAGACCAAAGGATTTCATCAAATGACATGCTTTTTTAAATTTTTCCCTATTTTCACACAGCAGAAATAATGTATTTCTTAAATAAAAAAGTAATGTATTCTTTTCAAGGCAAGCTAGGACTAATTAACATGCTCCCTGCAAATTGCTTTAAAATGAATGACATTTTCATCATATGTTAACTTGAATACATTTGTTATGTCACTAATTCTTAAA
This sequence comes from Dama dama, assembly GCF_033118175.1. NCBI lineage: Eukaryota > Metazoa > Chordata > Mammalia > Artiodactyla > Cervidae > Dama > Dama dama. Next base: position 69,412,506 of record NC_083714.1, on the reverse strand, counting down.
GTATAATGCATCTTAAAAAAATCTATTTTTGGAATTCTTGTTATAGTGTTCAGACACATACATTAGCCACTTGTTTGCAAGTAAAGTGATAATTAATAGGTAACGAGCAGTTTAGATTTAAAAGGAAAGTTTGTTTGCTAATCTGCTGTCTTACCCCATAAAGACATACAATATAAATGTCTTTGCATTTGTACTGAGGACATGTCTGAAAGGTCAAGGCATATGTTTGTGACGCTGATCTTGTAACTCCTTCCCTCTCCCCCAATTTTAGTCTATCATATTAGTGAATTCATGACTTCATTTTCATTCCTTGCCTGTCTGGACCTTGTGTTTGATCACTTTACAAACAAGTTCTGAAACATAATTCTCTTGTCCCTTTGTCCTGTTGCCCACCTCTGCAAGAGTCCAAGATGCTGACTGAATAAATTCAACTACTTATTCACCAATCCTACAGCAAGACTTCTAGGTGTTTGGAGGGTGAGAAATCACATACTCTTGTATCATTGGGTGATTATTGTATTAAAAAGCACCTGCAAACTCAGTGATTTATGACAACAGCCTTTTATTTAGTTCATAATTCTGAGTGTTGGCAATTTTGTTCCGGTTCATATGAAAGCTTCTTCTGACCTTGGCTGTGCTTCCTCAAGCATCTGAGGTCAGTTTCATGTCAGCAAGTTGCCCCTGCTTCTAGGTGTTGACTGGTTCTCAGCTGGGGTAATGGAGGGCAACCAGACCTCATGTCTCTCACCATCTATCAGATACACTGGCCTTGTTCACATGGTGACAGAAGAGTTCCAGGAGGGAGAGTTGGAGTTTGCCAGGTCTCTTGAAATCTAAACTCAGAACTGACCCGATGTCATCTATGCCACATCCTATTTGCTAAAATAAATCACAAGGCCAGACAAGATTCAAAAAGTGGAGAAATATGTTCCACTTTTTGATAGGAAGAGCTGCCATGTCACATTGCAAGGGAAGTGGGTATAGATAAGAGTGGAAGTTTGGGGCCACTTTTGCAGTTAGCCATATAACTGAAACTTGGAAGCACTACAAATAGGTGGTTTCTCAACTAGTTTTCCCCTACTGCTCAATAATGTTTTTGGTAATTCCTAAGCAGCTCCTGATCACACTTCCCATGGCAGCTGGTTCAGTTTTATCATTCTCCTTTAGCCTCTATGTCTGTCACCAACAATATAAGGCAGCAATGTCCCTCCATCACAGAGAAAATAAAGCTAGAAACCCCATCAACTTCCCTCTACCTCTAAATGTAGAGGCAGAGGGTGTGACTATAATGTAGTCACACCCTCTTGTCTCATAAGAAAAAGAATGTAACATTTTGTCTGAAATTAAGTTAGCTTGTGCTTTCTATTCCAAAGCTTTCTGCATCCCCCATTACTAATCTCCTTGTGCTGTACTCAATCATGTCTGACTCTTTGTGACTCTATAGACTGTAGCACATCTGGCTCCTCTGTCCATGGAGATTATCCAGGCAAGAATACTGGAGTGGGTTGTCATGCCCTCCTCCAGGTGATCTTCCCGACCAAGGGATCGAACCTATATCTCTTTAAATCTCCTGCATTGGCAGGCAGGTTCTTGACTACTAGCGCCACTTGGGAAGCCCAGTAATCTCCTTATTCCTCTGTATTCAGCTGGATCCTTTGCTTCTGTCACCCCAATTTATCAATGTGCTTAAATCTCCTTCACCTTAAACTCTCACATGAGACTAATTTTCTTTTTTTTTTTTTAAGTACTACCGTTCCCATCCCAGCACCAGGACAAAACATCTTCAAAAAGCAGTATACCAGAAACACAATGTGGTAAAATGGAAAGAATATAATTTTTGAAGTCAGAAAAAAAGATTAAAAAAGAGTTTATTTTTCATATTTCTTTCAGGAGGATAGAAAAGAGACTGACGTTCGTGAATTAAAGCAAGGCTTTTTCAATAAAGAAGTTGGTTTGACCCCAGCATTCACTAACTGAATGACCTCTTGTGCAATTGTTTTCACCTCTCTGAGGTTGAATATCAACAAAGTGCTATTAGTAATATAATTCACGAATCTGTTATGAATAAATATTTAAGGGTGAAGACATCAGGCACATGATATATAAGACAATGAAATTAATGTTAGTATCAAATGATTAGAATATTTCTTCTTCCTCAGCTACTGTATGTAAATTCTTCTTATGGTTATTGTTGCTGTTGTTTAGTTCGTTTGTCGTGTCTGACTCCTTTGCGACCTAATGGACCGTAGCCCATCAGATTCCTCTGTCCATGGGATTTCCCAGACAAGAATATTGGAGAAGGTTACCATTTCTTTCTCCACGGTATCTTCCTGATGAAGGGCTCGAACTTGCATCTTCTGCAGTAGCAGGCAGGTTCTTTACCACTGAGTCACCAGAGAAACCCCCTTAAGGTTATTGGTACCTGCTAATTGTCAAAAATAGTGGCTTATTTTCTTTTTTTTTTTTTTAAATTTAAATTATTTATTTATTTTTACTTTACTACATTGTATTGGTTTTACCGTACATTGACTTGAATCTGACATGGGTGTACATGTGTTCCCCATCCTGATCCCCCCTCCCACCTCCTTCCCCATCCCATCCCTCTGGGTCATCCCAGTGCACCAGCCCCGAGCATCCTGTTTCATGCATTGAACCTGGACTGGTGATTCGTTTCACATATAATTTACATGTTTCAATGCCATTCTCCCATATCATCCTGCCCTCGCTCTCTCCCACAGAGTCCAAAAGACTGTTCAATACATCTGTGTCTCTCTTGCTGTCTTGCATACAGGGTGATTGTTACCATCTTTCTAAATTCCATATATATGCGCTAACATACTGTATTGGTGTTTTTCTTTCTGGCTCACTTCACTCTGTGTAATAGGCTCCAGTTTCATCCACCTCATAAGAACTGATTCAAATGCATTCTTTTTAATGGCTGAGTAATATTCCATTGTGTATATGTACTACAACTTTCTTATCCATTCATCTGCTGATGGGCATCTAGATTGCTTCCATGTCCTGGCTATTATAAACAGTGCTGTGATGAACATTGGGTTACACGTTTCTCTTTCAATTCTGGTTTCCTCAGTGTGTACGCCCAGAAGTGGGATTGCTGGGTCATATGGCAGCTCTATTTCCAGTTTTTTAAGGAATCTCCACACTGTTCTCCATAGTGGCTGTACTAGTTTGCATTCCCACCAACAGTGGAAGAGGGTTCCCTTTTCTCCACACCCTCTCCAGCATTTATTGCTTGTAGGCTTTTGGATAGCAGCCATTCTGACTGGCATGTAATGGTGCCTCACTGTGGTTTTGATTTACAGTTCTCTAATAGTGAGTGATGTTGAGCATCTTTTCATGTGTTTGTTAGCCATCTGTATGTTTTCTTTGGAAAAATGTCTGTTTAGTTCTTTGGTCCACTTTTTGATTGGATCATTTATTTTTCTGGAATTGAGCTGCAAGTGTTGCTTGTATATTTTTGAGATTAATTCTTTGTCCGTTGCTTCATTTGCTATTATTTTCCCCCATTCTGAAGAGAGTAGGTTCCCATTTCCTTCTCCAGGGGATCTTCCTGATGCAGGGCTCAAACTCGCAACTTCTGCATCGGCAGGTAGGTTCCTTACCACTGAGTCACCAGAGAAATCCCCCTAAGGTTATTGGTACCTGCTAATTGTCAAAAATAGTGGCTTATTTTCATTCCTCATTCAACTTGGCCTCTCTGCTGAATGTAACACTGCTAATTCCCTTTCCATTCAAGAAATAATTCCCTTTATTTTCATATATGGTACTATTTTGCATTTTCTTTTTACCACTCTGACCATACTTTTCAATTAACTTTGTTATTTCTCATTGCTGCTGCTGCTGCTGCTGCTAAGTTATGTCAGTCGTGTCCGACTCTGTACAACCCCATAGATGTCAGCCCACTAGGCTCCTCCGTCCCTGGGATTCTCCAGGCAAGAATACTAGAGTGGGTTGCCATTTCCTTCTCCAATGCATGAAAGTGAAAAGTGAAAGTGAAGTCGCTCAGTCGTGTCCGACTCCTCATGATCCTATGGACTGCAGCCCACCAGGCTCCTCCATCCATGGGAGTTCCTAGGCAAGAGTGCTGGAGTGGGCTTTCATTGCCTTCTCTGAGGTCTCATTGCATAGTCCTCAAATTTTGGAATTTCCCAGGAATCATTACTGGGTTCTTTCTGACTATCTATCTATCTATCTATGGATCTATATATCTATGTCTATATCTATATTTATACATATGTTCAACCTAGGTTATCCAAATTGTTCTAATGGCTTCATTTACTATCAACAAGCTGATGGTTATCCAAATACCAGCTCACATACTATACTAAGTTCTAGACTCATATATCTAATGGCCTATTTCACATCTCCAACTTAATATTCCAAAAGACATAGTGACTTAATATACTGAAACAGAAGAAAATTATCTTCTGTCCTAAACATCACCTTCTTCCTATATTATCAGACTTGATTAAGAGCGTCACCCATTCATTCAGTCTCACAAGTTACAAACATCACATAAACTTTGCTTTCTTTCATCCTACTCTCATCATTGATTCCTGAGTTCTCTACCTCAAATATCACCCAAATCTGACCTGTGTTTTCTCTCCTTATTTGCAGTGCCATATTCATGCAGATTTAGAGAATATATTAAAGTTTGGATAGCAATTTAAACCAGTGGGGGGAAGCTTCACCAAGCTCACATTAGACATACTGGAGAAACTGCCAAATCAAAACCACTGTCTGTCTCACCCTGAACATTTCTGGAAGTCTGCAGAGCTGTGATCATTGGACAAGGGTGAGGCATTCAGCTGCCTCAGCTCTCAAGCCACTTCTCCTCCCCTGCTCTGCCCTCTACTAGCTCAGAAGGCCAGAGGCTCACCATTAGAGGGTAAGGTTGCCTAGCCAGCCTGGTAGCACTGCACTAGTTCATTTCTTGAATGGAAAGAGAGAATTAGCAGTGTTAAAATCAGCAGAGAGGCCAAGTTGAATGAGGAAGGAAAATAAACCACTGTTTTTTTGTTTTTTTTTTTTAACAGATGTGTGCTGTGCTGTGCTGTGCTGTGCTTAGTCACTCAGTCCTGTCCGACTCTTTGTGACGCCATGAACTATAGTCTGCCAGGCTCCTCTGTCCATGGGGATTATCCAGGCAAGAATACTGGAGTGGGTTGCTATGCCCTTCTCCCTTTGAGAATTAGCAGGTACCACTAACCTTAAGAGGGCTTCCCTGGTGGCTCAATGGTAAAGAACCCACCTGCTAATGCATGAGAGGAAGATTCGATCCCTGAGCCCAGTGACTTCCCCACAGCCTAGACTTGTGCCTGTTCACTCCCTTAAGGCTGGGAACCCAGTGGACCCTCCAGGAAGGCATAGAGTTGATCAGTGGGGCCTGGAGGATGGTAGAGACAGGAAAATTACACTGGATGTGGAGCCCCTGGGCCGTGGAGACTAGGGCAGGAGGTTCATGATGGCAGGCTCATGGGACCAGTCTGTGTGTGCTTGTCTATGTGCCTGACAACATCTGCTCTCAATTCTCCTTGACAAGCAGCAGTCAGGCTGCCCCAGGTCTGGATCTGAGCGCCCCCTGGGCTATTTAGATATCTGCATGACAGGTTCCAGCAAAAGATGGGACAGTGATGCAGAGCTGAGTGCCAGCTTAGCGGAGGCAAGAGTTGAAGGGTGGTGGTCACGAGATCTGGCTGAGGGGTTCAGCTGTTCCTTTGCAAACATCTGTTCTCAGAGGCCCCTCCCCAAGACTGTCGAAGTTTGGGCACATTGCTCCCAGGTGGCCCTAGTGGTAAAAAACCTGCCTGCCAATCAGGAGACATAAGAAATGTGGATTCAATCCCTGGCTCAGGAAGATCCCCTGGAGGAGGGCATGGCAACCCACTCCAATATTCTTGCCTGGATAATCTCCATGGACAGAGGAACCAGATGTGCTACAGTCCACAGGGTCACAAAGAGTTGGACACGACTAAAGGAATTTAGCAGAGCACACGCATATTGCTTGGAAACGCATGGCATTTGCACTCTGGGTCTCTCTGGGGTATGCTTGCTTGTCCATTTCCACCGCCTTCTCCTGTTATGTGACCATCTCACTTCTTTTTCCTCACTGCCCACCTCCCACACCTCCACTCGGCCATTCAGAAAGCCCCCTGACCAAAATGACTTCTGAGGGCTCCTTATAGCTGGCCTCCACTCGTGATATACCCTGAAGTCTGAGCCCTGAGAACTGGGGGCTCTGGGAGGAGAAAGTTTTAGGACATTCTTTTCCATTTCCTCTGCTCTGGCAGTTATACTAGCTAAGTTTGTCCACAACGATGAGAGATGAGGGTGGCTGGATTATGTGTGTGTGTGTGTTGAATTATATAGCATGTGCATACCATCCTGTTGCAAATGATCCCTCCCCAGTCCTCTGCTGGTTCACTCTTAAGAAGTCCAACTGGAGAAGCGAAGAGGGCAGCTCTTTTTAGGAGTTCTGCATTCTCAGCCCCAGCCGGTGCCGAGTCCCAGAGTGGCTTCCCCGTTCGATGTCTCTACACACTCAGTGCCCCTACCTTCCATCCCTCACCCTCGTTCCCTACCTGGACCAGCTGCTTTTTCTGACCACACTGAGGTCAAAGGTCGCTGGGAACACATCAGGTTGCAGAGTGATAGGGACAGCCTCTTTCTTATGTTCCTTACTTTTTAAGGGAATGTCTTATATTCCCCAAACCCTGGACCCTGTTCACCTGACCTGGCATCAGAGGGAACTCTCTCTCCCAGTAGGACACTAGCAGGACAGCTGGGCATTAGGCAGGATGCTCAGGGTTGGCCCACAGTCCTGCTGTACTTCCTGGACACTGTCCAGACTTGGTTTATTCTGGTCGCTACCTTATCTAGACGTCTCCTTCCCAGAGAGGGGACCACAGATTTCAAATACCCTACCTGGGCTCAGACTCAAAGTCCAACAAGTGATATGGGCATTTTTTTCTACTTTGGCTGGCCCCTACACTGGTCCATGATCTGGGGGCCAAGCCTACTTCCAAATCGGAAAAATGAAATGTCATACTTCCTGACGAGACTCTGGCCAAGGGAAACCACTGAGCCTCCCCGAAGGCCTTCCTGAATACTTTCCCAGTGCTCCCACCTGCTTGGGACCAGAGACTCCAGCCCCTGCTATGGACTGTTCCTAAATGTTTCTCTTCTGGGATACCTGTGACTGTGGCTCTCAGCACATCATTTGTGTGTCCTTGAGGCATTTATACATGTTTGCACAAGCCCCAGCTGCTCTGCCATTGCTGTGGGCAGCTCTTGTCAGTGGCTGCCTCCCTGTCCAGGAAAGTCACCCAGTGGACCTGTCCCAGGTCCTGGCTTGGGCATCCTGAGGGTCTTGCTTCTCTTAAGCCCATTCAGACTGCACAGTTTTGGGGACTCCAGTCTTGGACCATTGTGCAGGGGGAGGAAATGGGGAAGGAGAAGAGAACCAAAGTCAGCTCTCTGAGGCTGAAATGCTCACCAGAATTGTGGCCTGCTCTCTCTTGCCTCTGTTATTTCCAGAATTAACTAACTTGGCCACCCAGAGCCTAGGGCAGGGCCCAGCAGCATCTCCAGAAGCTAATATTTCCATTTGTTCACAAGCATCAGATTGAGATTAAGGAATGGGCCTGGGGGGCCTAGGAAGAAACCCCAGCTTTCCCTGTGACTTTGGAGTTCCTCTGCTTGAGGAACAAGGCTCTTTGGGGCCTCCCTGGGCCCCATGTCACCTGCTCTTGCCTTTTCTCTCTTTTCCCATGTCTTTACTTTGCTCCCACCTCCCTTAGTCTTTGCTGTAGCCAGTCCAGCCCGTCCCTGCCACCCTCCTCCAGCTACACTGGACTGAATTGTTTAGAAACCAGCTCTAACTTGCAGATATTTCAATGCAAAAAAGAAACTACTGCTTTCCCTGATCCTTATTCAGTGAAGTATTGAGAGGAGGTCATGCTCATTCATCTTTTGCAAGGGGAGAAAAAAAAAAAAAACACTGGTATGTATATTTATATTGTAATTACCAGCCCCACTTGTGACTCATCCTATAGAATTCACACAACACAGATTGTGTGCACATCTGACACAGCTGCATGCAGGTGCCTATAGTGATTTGTTTTAGTCTCTGCCTTGCTTTCAGCAAACTCTTACATACACAGGCTTCCCAAATGGATCAGTCCACAGGGTAAAAATGCACTAGGAAGTGTTGACTTTGTCTTCTTTAAAGGGCTTGTGGGTTTGAACCCTGAATTCCACCCAACTCTTCCTGGACTCGGGTCTTTCTTTCTTTTTTTTTTAAGTCTACAAAAATTACTAGTTTTTTTATTTCTATTTTTTATTGATTAATTTATTTTAATTGAGGATAATTACTTTGCATATTGTGATGGTTTTTGCCATATATTGACATGAATCAGCCATGGGTGCATATGTGTCCCCCTATCCTGATCCTTCCTCCCACCTCCCTCTCCATCACACAGGTCTTTCATAAAACGGGTGTCCCCTTGCAGGGAAACCCCTTTAACCTTATGTGAGGACATCTCCACATGTCACCACACCCAGAGCAAAGCTGGAATTCAGTCTTCACAGAAATAACTACAAAGTACAAATTTTACACATTATGTGAAAACATTAATTAGCCTGCTTGTTGCAAACTATGTTCAATGCCATAAAATTACAATTAGTGAAAAGATTTGAATTGTCAAAGTTGTTTTACATGGATTTGACCTGTGTATAGAGAAGAAAACTTTTTAATCATTTCAATAATTTGATCTGTAATCAATTTGCTCCCAGTTCGTTGTTTTAGAATCCAAAATAAACAAACTTTCTTTTGATTGTTCTCAAATGGAGTTTTTGCACACCAAATTTAGCAAATATTCTATGATATAGCTATTTTGTCTCAATTCTTTATTTTACTCTCTCCTTCCTGCACTAAAATTCTGAAATGTACCAGGAATTTGCTTCCATCAATTTAAGACTGAGAGATAGTGAATATCATGATGTTTGTGCTAAAGAACACATTTTTAGATGATTTTGTTATCTGGGATTTTGGAATGTTCAGATAGGGTAAGGCAAACTTAAACTTAGTTGTCATCCATAAAACAGAGCTTATAATACCACATATTTCACTAGATCATTGTGCATATTAACTGTGATAGTATGTCTAGGCAATGATCTGTCATGATGCCTTGCAAATAGTAAGCAATCATTAAATGTTAACCAAATAGATAAAAACAAAGACCCCAAACTGATAAACAACAAAAAATCAATCAATATCCTTCCTCATTTTTTCTTCTCAATTTTTTTCAAATAACAGAAAAATCAGAATGATGGAGGAATATGCATATCTTTATACATTACAGTAGCTGCTAGTAAATTCCAGGAGAGAATAGTATATGTGAAAATGTGAGAAAGAAAGGCTTATGAGACTGATACGTGTCTATATTTTTTGCTTTCTTGATCTTGGTATGTTTTAGGAGATAGTGCTTTTTAAAGTATGGTTTTTAAAGTGTCTTCCTTGTATAAATTACTTCCTTGTATTAAAATCAGTTGGGGGCTGCCTATTAAGGTGGAAATTTCTGGGGCTGAGCCTAAACTTGAGTCAAAATCCTTGGGGATTGGGACCATGAGTCTGTATTTTAATAAGACTTCCACTTAGCTTACATGCACACTAAAACATGAGACTGCTACTTTAGTACTTTATGTTTATGCATTCATAAGGATCTAGTCTAAAATTCATAAAGTAGAAGAAATACTTATTAAGTGTGTAGCTGCTGTCAGGTATGCCCAGTAGCCAAAAATTCAAATATAATGTAGCCCTCAAAAATAACTTGACTTTGTCAAAAATAAATGTAAAATGAATTAAAGTCAATAAAAAGTTTTAGGTAACAGAAGATCATAAAAAAGTAGTTACAATGTATTTAAAAACACAACAGAAAAAAAAAAAAAAAAGGTGTAAGGAAAAGACCAGAAATATTTGGATGGAAAGGAAGACAATTGATGACACATTTCCATTTTCAAGTATAGCTTTTTAACAAAACAGCAGGGTCATCTTGACTGGCAGGAAGCACAAACATGGAAGGAACATGTTTGCTTATAAATAGGTTGTCAGAACCGTCACATTGGCCATGTTTGCAGTAAGATGGGTGTACATGTATGTTGAAGGACCAGAAAGGATTCATTTAAGAGGGCAGAAGTTGAGCTGAAAAGTTTTACCTTTTCTAATCAAATTCAGAAAGTTACCAAAATACACCAATACCTGGTTGTGTTGCCTCTATTATAGTGTGCCTGACATGTTTCCTAAGATGCTTCTTATAAGCCAGAAAAGAGCCATACATAAATTAAACAAGGAGAAAATAATACAAGTCAGTAGTAATCAGGTCTTTAGTTGTATGGTTCAGGGTCTATAAAGTATAGGAATTCAGATACTTGTTTTAGATATATTTATATCAAAATGAGGCTACTTCCTACTAACCAGTTGCAGTCCTGATCTGATCATGTTATATATAGCTTGAAATGTATTATATCAATGTTCCCTTTCACTTGATGATAATGATAGTTAACACTGAGTAAGAAATACATTTTGGCCAGGTGCTATGCTTTGTATACCTTATTACATGCATTGCTTCAATCTCTACAATAAGTCCTGTAATTAGGTCCTATTATATACATGATTTGACAAATAAGGAACTTTAAGGCACGTTTTATAGATGCATAACTTGCCAAAGTTCAGACAGGAGGTCGTGAAGCCGGCACTAAAACTCAAATATTTTGATTCTGAAGTCCATGCTCCTAGTCACTACCCTATAATCTATTGTGCAATTGTGCATTTTATTGAAGTTTCTACACAGATTTCTCTCTTTACTGAATTTACACAAACATACACTGAAAACTTCAAACACCCTGCTGTGTTTATTTTTGTTGCTTGTTCTTGGCACATTCAGATTTCTCAATAAATACTGTGTTTGATGATATGATATGAAGCCCTGTTATCTTCAGACTTCCATTAAACTAAGTTATATCCTTCAATGTAATGAATAGAGTTGACTATTGTTTTGAAACTAATAGACTTAAACATAATATGAAAGGGAATAAACTATTCAGTTATGTTATATGCCATATCCCCATTGAGTAAGCAACAGAGTACGGATTCAATTAAAAACAACAACAACAACAACAACAACAAAACTGCCCTCTCACTTTCATAATGACTGTGTTCTAATTGTAATTAAGCAAAACAGCATGGCCCGATAACAGCATAACTAAAAGAACAATCAATTCTCTGTAATAAACTAGAAAAACTATGGTTGGCTTATGGATTAGTTCTATTCTGTAAATGAAATGAACACAAGATTCCAGCCTCCTGTTAAAAACCTACAGTAACTGATTAAAGTAGTTAAGACACTTGTTTTCCTGCCTTTCTCTCCCTGATTTGTGGTAATTGAGTGTTCCATAAATAGAAGAAAAGGCTAATCCTCTGGAAAGGAGCACATGATGAAGAGTATAAAGTTATTACAAAATACATAAGAGGTACTAATGAACACCATCCAATCATGCCCACACAGACTCCAAGTGAGCAACAAACAAACAAAACAAAACAAATGAAAGCACTGATCATGAAATTGCTATCCTACCAACACCAAAAACACAGTTCTATATGTTTTATATCAGGTTTTAGTCATAGTACAGTCCCATAGAAACTGAACATGAGTAACATATGTAATTTTACATTTTATAGTATTTACCACTTTAAAAAACATAAAAAGAAACCAGTAAAATTAATTTTAAGAATAACATTTGTTTAACCCAATAGAACAAAAATAGTAATATAGGTCAGCTGTGGCACTAGCCACATATTTATGTCTTCAATAGTCAAATGTTTCTTGTGGCTGCCACAAAAGATAATACAGTTTTAGTGCCTCAAAAGGAAACATATTTGCAAATGTTTCTACCAGTTTTCATTCAGCCAAATTGTTGAATTGATACAAACTGATACAAACTATGTCTATACTTTTTTATTCCTTCCCACAAGGTTAAGTACAGAACTGCAAATAGAGTAGGAACTCAATACGTTGTTTTGTCTATCCGATAGAACCTACTTCTGCCCTCAAAGATATTAAGGCACATGAACTTATTGAAACTCTTCTGTATAAAAACATCCCACCGCAGACAACCAGGTCATGCAAAAAAAAAAAAAAAAAGGAAGACATTCTTTGACTTGTCTTTTTATTTCAACTTTAATGTTAGCCTAATTTGGTGGAGGAGTTGGGAGTAGTTGTCACTTCAGATTATAACAGAATTTATCAGACATGACTTGAAAAAGGTGGCTATAGTTGTTAAACTTTCTCTTTGACTTGTCCTGATTTAGAGGTCATATGGGCAGAAGCTCATGCCACATACTCAGCCTTCTGATTAAATTATGTGATCATGGGCCTGCTGTTGATGTTTTCTGTGCTTCAGTTTCTTTATCTGTAGAATGACATTAATTATATGACCGAACTTATTGAGGTTTTTGGTGAGTATTAAATGGCATAATGTATGTGTCTTAGTTTGGGCTGCTATAACAGAATCACTGTAGTCTGAGTGGCTTAAACAAACATTTATTTATTTATTTATTTTGCCACTCTGAAATCTCAGATTGAAGTGCCAGCACATCCTGTATCACACTTAAAGGATGGAGAGTAGAGAGAGAGAGAAAGCAAGTTCTCTTCTGTCTCTTCTTATAAGGACATTAATCCAATCTTAAGGGTTATATGCACATGTTCCAATTACTTCCCAAAGGTCCCATCCCCATCCCATTTTAGGAGATTTTACATCTGCCTATGCCTGTTCCTAGTACAAGAGAGTGTGTGTGTGTGTGTGTGTGTGTGTGTGTGTGTGTGTGTGTGTGTGTGTGAGTCACTCGGTCCTGTCTAATCTGACTCTTTTCGACCCTATGGATTGTAGCCTGCCAGGCTCCTCTGTCCAAGGAATTCTCCAGGCAAGAATACTGGAGTGAGTAGCCATTCCCTTCTCTAGGGGATCTTCCCAACTCAGGGGTGGCACGTGGGTCTCCTGTATTGGTAATTATGTTTTCAAGATATAAATTCTGGTTGGGAGACAAACATTTAATCTATAGCAGTATGTGAAGGCTTACCATGATGCTTGACAAAGTAAACTAAACTGGTAGTGCTTCATTGTTTTCTTACTCCAATTCAAAACGCTATATATATATCTTGGGAAATGATGTGGATGGCGTGTTTGAGGATAAATAGTATAGTAATGTGCATGACATTTGCTCTCTAAGTGAGTAATCTGGTAAGACATATGTCTAACTTAAGTCTGTGTGAAGAAAACTCTTGCCTGCCATGTCAGTAAACAAAGCATGTAGTAGCTATCAAACCAGCAGCCACTGTAGCAGTCTCAACTGTGCCCCCAGAGGGGATTCAGGATGGAGAAGAGTAGAATCTAACCCATGTCTCCCGCATTGTAGACAGATTCTTTACTGTCTGAGCCACCAGGGAAGCCCGAGAATAATACTGGAGTGGATAGCCTGTCCCTTCTCCAGGGAATCTTCCCGACCCAGGAATTGAACTGGGTTCTCCTGCATTGCAGACAGATCCTTTACCAGCTGAGCTCCCAGGGAAGCCTGTTGTGGATAGGTGAGGTGCATATAGAAAGAATGATTTCAATGAGCGCAGACTCTTGCCTCTTCCCATACATAGAAAAGCACTACATTAAGACGTCCGGTTTTCTCCAACTTACAGTAATCTTTGGATGTTCTGACTGTCTGGTTTTTTGTTGCAAAATCTCCTATGTATCCTGGCTCCTCCCTTAACTCTTTAGAGCAGTCCCTCAGAGCTATATGTGAGATTGTTTTCTAGGCTTAAGTCCTCAGCAAGGCTTCCAAATAAAACATAATACTTAACTTTTAAGTTGTTCACTTTTTTTAGTCAACAGTTGTATATAGATGTGTAAAAATAAAAATAGGTAAAGTCTGTTGATCACCTACTATGTGCCAGGCACTATAGTGGGGACTACCTAAGCTTATGTTTTACATTTTAATGAACAAAATGGGCAATGTAATGAGGAGGGTTGAAATAAATATCGATTAATACCAATATGAGACATAAATGAATACTGACCTATATGTCAAGATATAATAGTTAGTAATATAACTAATATATTACTAGCTATATAATAGTAAAATAACAACAAAAAAAATTCAATCTTTTGTCCTGATCTGAATCTTTCAAAGTCTGTCTTTAGAAATACATGGATATTTAAATACTTATTTAATTTTCTAATACAATCTTATCACATATCTGTAGTTAAATGGAAAAATCAACTAAATTCAAATATTTATTGGAGGAGTGACAACTGACTAAATGGAAACCATTTGAATATAGAGATATCATGATTTTTTCCCCAGTGTATTTTATATTTTTGATAAAATAGCAAATATTGAACAAAGAGAAAATAGAGTATTAAGTCATTTTTTAAATGGAGATATCACATAGAAACTGTGTCAAGATCAGACTTATTCAGGTAGTGGTATCAGTCCTTTGTTCTGTCTCTTTTAGAAAAAAGTCCTAATAATTGGTATTTGGCCAATTGCTATTGAAGTAAGTTGGCAGGCAATGACATTTGAGAGTTACAAATTTATTTCCTAAAATGGAGGCTATCTCATAAATTTTGGCCCTTAGTCTTAAACCTTCTCTGAGCTAACATCAATGATTACAGAAATGATTTGGTTCAGTGAAGATTTCTTTCAGAGAGGTCAAAAGTTGATCACAAAAATGGCCTTGACAAACCTACTAACATCTCTAGAAGGTCGCTCTGACAGAATGGATGACACCAATGTCATGCTGTCTAGCCAAGGTAAGAACAACCTGCTGCTAACATAATTGTTCCAAGATAGAAATATTGAATTACATAAAGTCACAGTCTCCTGAAGCAGTTATTGCTGAAGTGCATTTATTTCAGTTTGAAACTGCCTCAGATATTCATTGGTTCTGACAATATGATAAAAGCTAGCTTAGGTCGTATGCCCAAAACAAATTATAACAGATAATGAAGTGTGCATGTTTTCTTTCAATGTATTTCTAATCACTGAATTCAGTGTATGTACACAGAGGCAGCGGAGAAGGCAATTGCAACCCACTCCAGTACTCTTGCCTGGGAAATCCCATGGATGGAGGAACCTGGTAGGCTACAGTCCATGAGGTTGCGAAGAGTCAGACACGACTGAGCAACTTCACTTTCACTTTTCACTTTCATGAACTGGAGAAGGAAATGGCAACCCACTCCAGTGTTCTTGCCTGGAGAATTCCAGGGACGGAGGAGCCTGGTGGGCTGCCATCTATGGGGTCGCACAGAGTCGGACACGACTGAAGTGACTTAGCAGCAGCAGCAGCAGCACACAGATGCAGATGCTGTAAAAGTATCTATCAAGACTAGCATTTGTGTCCTGTTGACTGTTCTCTGTTCTTTAGAAAAAGAGCCTAGCCACCAACTGCCCTATATAGAAATGTAAATCATGTCATAAACCTTTATGAGCAATATATCTCTTTACTAATATGAGTAAGTTAAGAGATTTGTGATGGTGCATAGAAAATAAACTTCTGACACTAATACCATAGATGTGAGTTTGTCTATGTCTCTGCTGATAAGTAAGCTTATGTGGGGTTGAGTTTATGATAGCACTTGTTTATTTTTGGATAAGTACTTTTATTCCAAGACTCAAAATGGTATATAGAAGAACACATGAAAACACTTTCTAATTATTTTCTTATGATATTTAAAGTCAAGAAGTCATCCTTGAAAGTATGAATCATAATTTCAGATAGACAAATGGTAAGAACTATCATTTCATCCATTTTTCAGTGACTCTTGAGTAACAGAGAAATTAGCACCTAAGAGCTGTTTATTATTATTTTTCTCCTGGACCTAGACAATTTGTTTTTAGTCTGGTAATTTTTGAACTGAGATCACACAATAACTTACCAATAATGACCATCCTGAGGCATCTGGTGTTGGATTATCTGATGTGTAAGAAGGAGGAAATTGCATATAGACCTGGAACCCGGAAAAAGTTACAGTCATTTCACACCACAGACATTTCTTTACCTCCTTGATATTTTTTTTTTATTATGATTGTAGATGTCAGTCATAAACAAATGACTTTTTTTCCCCTTGGTAAAAACATCTTTGTAATATTTTCAGGTCCACAGAGACCAATATAACAGAAAGAGATGTTAAATGGATTATTCCTAGAAATATAAAGCAGTCCAGAGGGATTTTTTCTCTGGTATCAACCTCCCTAATAAGATGAACTTAGAGAAGCTGATATGAAAGAGATAGAGAATAATGTTTGTTGTGGGTTTGTCATATATAGCTTTTAATATGTTGAGGTATGTTCCATCTATGCCTGCTTTCTGGAGAGTTTTTATCATAAATGGATGTTGAATTTTGTCAAAGGCTTTTTCTGCATCTATTGAGATAATCATATGGTTTTTATCTTTCAATTTGTTACTGTGGTATTGGGCATACACACAGAGGAAACTAGATCTGAAAGAGACACGTGCACCCCAATGTTCATTGCAGCACTGTTTATAATTGCCAGGACATGGAAGCAACCTAGATGTCCATCAGCAGACAAATGGATAAGGAAGCTATGGTACATATACACAATGGAATATTACTCAGCCATTAAAAATAATTCATTTGAATCTGTCCTAATGAGATGGATAAAACTGGAGCCCGTTATACAGAGTGAAGTAAGCCAGAAAGATAAAGACCGATACAGTATACTAACACATATATATGGAATTTAAAAAGATGGTAATGATAACCCAATATGCAAAACAGAAAAAGAGACACAGATGTACAGAACAGACTTTGGGACTCTGTGGGAGAAGGCGAGGGTAGGATGTTCTGAGAGAATAGCATTGAAACAAGTATACCATCAAGGGTGAAACAGACCACCGGCCCAGGTTGGATGCATGAGACAAGTGCTCAGGGCTGGTGCACTGGGAAGACCCAGAGGGATGGGATGGGGAGGGAGGCAGGAGGGGGGATTGGGATGGGGAACACATGTAAATCCATGACTGATTCATGTCAGTGTATGGCAAAAACCACTACAATATTGTAAAGTAATTAGCCTCCAACTAATAAAAATAAATGAAAAAAAAAAACAATATTTCTACACTATTATTTAAAAAAAGAAAGATATAGAGAAACAATTATGACAGCATTAACAAATTTTAGAGCAAAATAGAGGACCAAGTTCAAAGTTGAAGATAGTTTCTAATTTCAATATGATATAGACTGTGCTGTTCTTAGTCACTCAGTTGTGTCTGACTCTTTGTGACCTCGTGGAGTCTGCTGCCTCCTCTGTCCATGAGGATTCTCCAGGCAATAATACTGGAGTGGATTGCCATGCCCTCCTCCAGTAATATAGAGATTATATCTGCAGTATTCACTCATTGGAACTTAATAAATTACAGTGTGTGTCTCTCTGAAAGAAAAAGTTGTTTGGACTTACCACCAAGGAGTTAATCAAATCAAGGTTAATGTATTGGTGTTTAAGTATGATATCCTAATTAGCCGCGAGTTTGTTGAACACAAACTGCCTTCCTATTATACTCATTGGTATATGCTGAACCATCTAATATTTCAGTTTTCTTTAGATATTATGTTGGGTAGAATAATGTCCCTTCCAAAGACGTTCATGTCCTAACTCCCCTGGATCTATAAATATGTGACATTACATGACAGAGAGGAGTTAAGGATCATCTGGGTGGTACCAATGTAATCACACGTGGAAGAGGAAGGCAAAGGAAGGGTTCAGAATGATGCTATGGGAGAAGGATTTACCTTGCCTTTGCTGACTTTGAAAATGGAGGAAAAGGGCCATGAACCAAAGAACACTGGTGGTCTCTACAAGCTGGAAAAGGCAAGGGTTTTCTTTAGAGCTTCCAGAAAGAAATACAGCCCTGCCAACCCCTTGATTTTATGACAGTGAGACTTGGGTAAGACTTCCAACCTACAGAATTGTGAGAAATAAATTTGTATGGCTTTAAATCATGAACTTTTGCAGAATAGCAATAGAGATGCAGACATTGAGAACAGACTTAATGGACATAGGTGGGGAGGGGAAGAAAGAATGGGTGGGGGGGGAATGGAGAAAGTAACATGGAAACATATGTTGCTATATTTAAAACAGATAACCAATGGGAATTTTCTCTATGACTCAGGGAATGCAAACCAGGACTCTGGAGGTAACAATCTAGAGGGGTGGGATGGGGAGGAAGGTGGGAGGGATTCAAGTGGGAGGGGGCATAGGTAAACCTATGGCTGTTTCATGTTGATGTTTTGTAGAAACCAATGAAATACTGTAAAGCAATTATCTCTCAATTTAAAATAAATAAATTTAAAAAAACATGAACTTTGTGATAAACTAATAGGTTGTGAAAGCAAACACAATCAGCTGATATTTTCTTTTTATTTTAGTCCTTCTTCTGTTTAGCATACCTTTCAACTTTTGCCAGAAAGTTGAACATTTTTATCTACTAGACTTCATAGTGGTAAATTTTGCTTACCCTTTTAATCTATAGAAAATACTTGTCAGCTAAATTACTAAAGCTCAATTGAGAGTAAGCTTTAACTTTTGGACTTGTCTTCAAAAACAACTTAAAGAGAATATTTAGACTCTTTAGAGAAGGAAATGGCAGCCCACTCCAGTATATTTGCCTGGGAAAGTCCATGGACAGAGGAGCCTGGCAGGCTACAGCTCATGGGGTCACAAAGAGTTTGACAGGACTGGGCCTGAACCACACTGCACCACAGACTCTTTAATTCAGGGTTTCATAACCTGGGGACTGTTGACACTTTGGAACAGATCATTCTTTGCATTTGGGGGCTATCTTGTGCATTGTAGGATGTTTACTGACATCCTTGACTTCTACCTACTAGATGTCATTAGTACCCTCTCCCCAGCTCAGACAACCAAAACCTATCTCCATATATAAACAAATGTCTCCAGGGGGCATAATCTTCCTCCCCACTGAGAACCCTGCTAAAGATGAAAAGGCTAACAGAAGAATAAAAATAGCAGAGCTTCCATAAATTGGTAATGGCTTCTAATTATTCAGAACTATTTTGAAACATTCATTTAAATGTCAGTCATTTATATATCAATTATACTAAAATGAGATTGCTTTAAATTTAGAAGTTTTGCAGTGTTGCTCACAGTTTCATTGCTCTTTCTGGATAGCAGTAATCAATTCTGAGTGTGAAATGTGACTTTTTTCCTCATGGACATATAAAAGGTTTTGTGTGATAGATGGGAATGGCACTAAAGCATCCCAACCAAAGATTAGTGGTGAAGAGTGCAGAAATCCATTTTCCAGCTTACCTCTGGCTGTCTGAGGAATACAAAGAAGTCATTAGTTTCACTCTCTCTCACTCTACCGTCCTAAGACTATATAATATGCCTTTTTCTTTAAGCTACCATTTCTTACTGGCATGTTTTACTGATTGGGCATTGGTTCCTGAAAAATCAATAATACATGATCTTTATGGAAAATACAGAGTGTATTCTTGAATAATTGTGGGCTAACAAGACCTTAAGCTTGATGGGAAATTATATATAAAAATGTTTATTATTCTTTTTTTTTCATTTATTTTTATTAGTTGGAGGCTAATTACTTTACAATATTGTAGTGGTTTTTGTCATACATTGACATGAATCAGCCATGGATTTACAAGTATTCCCCATCCCAATTCCCCCTCCCACCTCCCTTTCCACCTGATTCCTCTGGGTCTTCCCAGTACACCAGGCCTGAGCACTTGTCTCATGCATCCAGCCTGGGCTGGTGATCTGTTTCACCCTAGATAATATACATGTTTCGATGCTGTGCTCTTGAAACACCCCACCCTAGCCTTCTCCCACAGAGTCCAAAATTCTGTTCTGTACATCTGTGCCTCTTCAATAAGATTTTTTTTTAATCCACAATTCTAAAAATTTTATCTGAGACCATTTTAACAGCACTCAAAGGATTTACTCATTAAAGGCATACTGAATTTGGAATTAGCCTATGGATTTTAACTTACATAGAACTCATCTTCTCACCTCCTTAGTTATGAACAAGAGAATATATTTATGATCATTTGTTTTTGAATTTATATCACTTAAAAAAAGAGTATATCACTTCTAGGTGTATTGTCTATTGAACTCACAACAGAATACCCCTAAATTTAGCAGCTTAAAATAATGAAAAGTATTTATTGTTGCACACAGTTTCTATGGGTCAGCAGTTTGGGAGGGATTTAACTGGGTCTTTCTGGCTCAAGATCTCTCATGAAGCTCTGGTAAATATGTCTGCTGGGATTGTAGTCTATTGTAAGCTTGACTAAGACTGGAGGATCCTCTTCCAAGATGGCTTCCTCACATGGCAGAAAAATCAGTGCTACCTGTGAATTAAAGGCTTTAACTTTTTCCTACTTGCACTGTTTTTAAGACTGCTAGGGTATTTCCATGATATAATTAGCTGCATTACTTAGAATGAATGATCCAAGAGACAGCAAGGTAGAAGTCATACTTGTTTTGATCCTAGTGTCAGGTGTCACACTCTGTCATTTCTGCAGTATCCTGTTGGTTACACAGTGCATTACAGCTGGTCCTCCAAGAAAACTGACATCAAGATGGATTCAAACATGAAAGAAATTTATCAAAGGAAACATACCTTAGAAAAGGCAGAAAAGGAGATGGTAGAGACTGGAAGAACTGATAGTCCATAGGAACACTGACAGACTATGGAAGTCTGACTCCCAGTTAAGAGAAGAGGGAAGGAAGGGAGCGAGTTCAGGGGGAAGCATTTTCAACTGTAACGCAGTTCAAGGAAAGTTTGGCAAAGCTGTCAAGAAATCTTGAATCCAAAATGGTCCATTATAAGAGGACCACATCTCCCAGAGACAGGCCTGCTTTAGTTTCTCAGCTGTACTGAATCATTGGCTGGGATCAGCCCTTGGAAATCATGAGCTTTGGCCTAAACATGGTCATGCATTTCCAGACAGAATAGATGGGCCTCTTGATCAACAATGCACCTTGTAGAAGGAGATCTCGAAGATGTATTCTCTTGGTTACCGCAGTCAACCTCTTGCCCCGCACCTCCGCTCTTCCACACACTTATGAGAAGTAGCTCATCTATGGTTCCTATGCTCTCTATCTGAGGGGAAACTTAGAATACAGAGGTTAGTGGGATGAACTACAGCATCAGACTCTGCAATTGATCTTTGGGCCACATCTGAAACTCATCCTATCCCTCTTATACTCTAAACTCCCTTCACCCTTCTGCATTACTTTGGCAGGTCTTAGTGGTGGGATTCAACCCTTCATTCTCAAGGAATGATGATCATGGTCTCCTCCGTCTTCAACTTCTGTACTTGTCTGCTTAGAGTTATGATGGATCAAGGAGGTGAAGGGAGGGAATGAATGGGTCAATTGATTTCTCCATACATTCCTCCTGTTATCCATTGCATAAAAAAGCTCTGCTGTTTAAGCTCAATGATACTTGCCAAGATATGTGACTCCGCTTCTTGCCTCCTGTTTCCTAGGTGCAAGTAATTGTGTCCTGGCAGCAGCTGCAATCTGTAGTTCAGTGGAAATTTTACTGTGTCCCCTGGCAAGAGAATACCTTCTTTGGTGACCAGACTCTCTAAACTTGCAGAGTTCAGAGTTGTGGGGGCACGAATCACAAAATCCCATAATGGGTCATTGGAAGTGATGGTAACTGAGCCCACTTCTGATTCTATCCTTTGGTCCTAGGACCCATGTATTCTTCCTGTGTATGGATGCATGCTAAGTTGCTTCAGTCATGTCTGACTCTGTGAACCTATGGAAACAACAGGCTCCTCTGTCCATGGTATTCTCCAGGTAAGAATATTGGAATGGGTTGCCATGCTCTCCTCCAGGGGATCTTCCCAACCCAGGGATCGAACCCGAGTCTCTTACATCTCCTGCCTTGGCAAATGGGTTCTTTACCACTAGTGCCACCTGGGAAGTATTCTTACTACTGGATACATAAAACCATATAGGGGTATCTAATTTAATGAATACACTGCATGTGGAAGTATGACACTCCATTCTTTGAAAGTTTTGCCTTAGATTTCATGCTTCAGTTACACCTTCATAAATCCAGTCCATAATTCTGAGTTCAGCTACTTAAGGATGGTGAGGTATATTGATCATGCTACTGCACCTCTTTCATTGTAAAGTGAGTCATCTGGTCAGATGCTATGGTATATGGAATTTTTTGCCTATGAGTGGATATCCTGCCAACCTATAAGTAGTAGTGCAGGCTGAGGCTCTGAGAGCAAGAAAAGAAGATCCATACTGAGAATAGCTATCTATTCCTGTGAAGATAAACTGCTGGTCCTTCCAAGATGAAAGGAGCCAAATATATTCAATTTTATTTCCTCAAGAAATAGTGGCATACAGGGGTTTCAGGTTTGGTTCCTACTGCTGAATGTTTGGACATTCAGAGGCCATGTTAGATTAGTTTTGGGAAGTGGGTATCCATGCTAGTAAGACCTTGTGCACTCTGTCACTGTGGCTTCTATGTTGATGTGTCCATTGTTCAAGTGTGATCTGGTTGATGATGAAGGCTAGTTAATGTCAATCAGTACAGTCATTGTGGGCTTCCCTTACCATATTCTTTAGATGGCAAAGAATATGCCTGCAATGCAGGAGACCTGAGTTCGATCCCTAGGTAAAGAAGATTCCCTATAGAAGAGAATGGTTACCCACTCCAGTATTCTTTACTGGAGAATTCCATAGACAGAGGAGCCTGGTGGGCTATAGTCTGGGGGGTCATAAAGAGTTGGGCACCACTGAGTGGCTAACATTACTACTATAGTCATTTTGAGTACTTGGCTGTTCAGTGCCTCTCTGTGATGGATGTTTTCTGGTGAGCATTACTATGTGATTCAAAAAATTTTATACATTGTGTTTCCACTCTTATGTTCATCTACCTGCCTCTATTAACTAAATTCAAAACTCACTATGAGTAAAGCTTTCCTAGTTGCCATTGTAACATTGTTGTTTGCTGTAGTAATTGCGATCTGGCATTTGGCAGATAAGCATTGCCCTACTCTGTTATTTCAGGACTTTACCAACTCCATGGATACTAACCAGCCCAGTTCTGTGACCATTTCTCCTATCATCATCCCTAGTCTGCAGAGGAGACCCACCACTATATTTCTTAGTGCTGTTGGTACCCCTCTCTCCAGCATATTCCTGTGACATTGGTGAATGATCTATCCTCTGGGCCATTCATATCATCCTCAGCTTGGTCCTTTGGCATATTGGAATATAGTCATTTCATTCTGCTCACCTCCCTGAGACTTTGTATTTCTTCCTCTATTTTATGTGAGGGAGCCTTAGTCATCTCCACTTCTTCATCATGGGACATTGTTTTCTCTATGCTTATAAGAACCACCATCAGAAAAGAGGTCCTTCATTCCCTGGGATATTTGCTAGGATATTACAGCCCATTTCCCAAATAATTGCTCACAGGATAACTAATTCTTGCATATCCAGTCTTACATTCCAGCCTCTTTAGATAAAACACTCCCCAAGTCCTATCTGAGGAATACTCACTGGATCTTGCAGAACACAGGTAATTTTTGTAACTCTTTATGACTTCTTTTCTTTCTTTGAAGGCCCAACATGTTCTCAGCTGGATTATTCTCGGATTCAATCTGTTATCATCTTGACAATCAGTAGAAGAGAATTGGGCAGTTTCTGAGAAGATTCATTGGTTGCTTTGTGAAAAATAGTTCTTATCATTGTCCTCTAGCACAGGGGAAGTGCTAGGTTTTACAGAAGAAAGCTAAGCCATGTCTTCACGCCCACAGAACCTTATTGGGTCCACCAACTGTAGACCCAACAGCATTAGAGGAATATGTCCAGATATGCCCATTTAAAGGTTCAGAGTTTTCAGGGGGTTTTGTTTGTTTGTTTTTTCCTATCAAGGCCTTGACTTTTCCATAACTGACCTGCCTTCAGTGAAAGTTCTGTAAACATAACAATTAGATATTCAGCCTGTCACTCATTTTTGTCTCCCCTTCTACCTAAGAGCTAAGTACTTCAAAATGATCAGAGGCCCTATGGCTGTAACACTTAGGCATTAATTACTTGTTAATGGTCCTTAGTCTCTTTTTATCCTTTTACAGAGTGTCAGTATGACTTACCATTAACCAGCCAGCTCTGCTATTCTTGTAGGCATTTGCTCTGGTCTAAATATTTGTGTTCCCCCAAAATGCATGTTGAAATCCAAATGTCCAGTGCTATGGAGTTGTGGCCTTTGGGAGGTGATTAGGTCATCAGGGTAAAGCCCTCAAGAATAAGATTAATTATCTGGTGGAAGAGGCCCAAGAGAACTACTTTGTCCCTTTTGCCATGTGAGGCTCAGTGAGAAATCTCCAACCTGGAACAAGACTCTCACTCTACCATGCCGGCACACTGATTTTGAGCTTACAGTTTCCAGAATTGTGAGAACTAAATTTCTGTTGTTTAAATGGTACTCCATCTGTGGTACTTTGCTATAGCAGCATAAATGGACTAAGACTTTTCATATGCTTACATCATTATATTCTCCATTGTCCCAATGGCTATTGGGACGTTTTCTTAAGCCAATCATGGTAAAATATTTAGCGATTGAGTCACCATCTTGTCCCAGTGACTATATGTGATTGCCTACTAACTAGTTGTTTTCTTTGCTCTCAGGTGGTAGATAAGACAGTTGCAAATCCATATCTTACCACTTGCTTTCTTGGACTTCGCTTGGCCCCACTTTTGCCAGTCTGGGTCATTTGAGAAGCAAATGCCAAAACACAAAACAGGATTGCTTATGAAATAAATTTTATTAGGATGTGTATCTGTGAGGGGAAAATGAGGAAAGAAAACTAGAAGAAGCTCAGAGAGCCATTAAACCATTATCTCCTTCCCTCTTTGCTATTATATCTCTGAGCTCATACCATGGATCTGGGTTAGCAATGTATTGTCTTCAGGCCAAATCCAGTCTGTGGTCTGTTCTTATACAATACAAGAGTGGAGAATATTTTTTTACATTTTTAAATGTTTGAAAAAAATCAAACAAAAAAATTTAATTACATGTGCAGTTATATAAAGTTCAAAATTCAGTGTCCATAAAAAGCTTCATTGGAACACAATTACTCTCATTCATTTCCATATTGTCTGTGGCAGCTTTCATGCTACAGGCAGAGTTGAGTAGTGACACAGACTATATGGTCATGAATCTAAAATATTTACTACTTGGTCCTTTACAGGAAAAAAAAAAAAAAAAACTTTGCTGATTCCTGGATTAGATATTCTTTCATTGGTCCACTTGGCTCCAGCAACACTCAGGGCCCTAGGATTGGCTGTCCTTTCTGCTTGAAATATTCTTCATTCAGATATGAGCATGACTCCCTGCCTTACCTCCTTCTAGGCCTTGAGTCAAATGCCACCTTCTCATTGAGACCTACTCTGGTTATTTTATTAAAAATGGAAATCTGCTAACCCTATATTCCTTTCCAACTCCCCTTGCCTTGCTCCATTTTTTTTCATAGCACATATCATATTCTGTTGTTAATAATTAACTTATTTATTCTGTTTGTTTTTATTGCTCATCTCTCTTCACTAGAACATAAGCACCATAAGGCAAACATCCTTGTATGTTCACTGATACATCCTCAGATCCTAGAAGAATGTCTGGAATATAGTAAGTGCTCAATAAATATTTGATGAATGAAAGGAGAATAAAAAGGAGTCTGGAAAAGCTAGTCAGATTCAGCAACAGGCAGGAGATCTAGTGGTATTACTGATACACCAGGGAGCCCTCCTTTTAAAGATGAGAAAATGAAAGCAGAGGAATTAGAAAACACAACCCCATCAACTTTAGTCTGAAAAAATTCATATTTCTTTTCATTCTACATTTATTTTAAAATATTCAGGTGGGTTAGATTTGAGGGGATTATACTGAACGAAATTACATTCATTAGCCCTTCAGCGCAGTCAGCTGATGTGAGTTCCAGAAAGTCTTTTAATAAAAAATGCACATATCAGCCAAGCCTCTGTGATTTTGACATTCAAAATTCTTTCCTTTGATTGAAAATATACTGAGTAGTTCTTACAAAATGTACATATTCTAGGGAATAATATTAAATATTTATTAGTCATACAAAATATATTATGAATTCACTTTCTTCCTGGTACCATTCTCAGAACTGGGTACCCAGAAAGGGAAATGTTGATGGTTAAAATGGGCTGGGTGGAGGTGAGGGATAGTACAGGCAAAAAGTTTTGGAATCTAGACCACTTCTCATGGAAAAAAGCTTGAATGATGTACTCTGATTCTAGACAATCAGGGCACCTTAATAAATAAGGACAATGGGTACTTGGAAGTGAAGAGACAAGGAAGAGAAGGTGACTAGAAAGGGACAAGAAAGGCCACAGGTCTACTATGTCTTTTGGGTTTTCTAATATTGACCAAACGCTGTGAATGATAATCCTTTAATAAACTATTTTCATGCAGAAAAGGATAAACGATTTCTAGTAATAACCCTCCATATTGAGCGAAGATTTGCTCAAATGTGAATAGAAATGTGGTCAGGTTAGACACAGCTGGGTTCAAATTCCTATTTTGCTGCTGACTATCTATAACCTTGAAGCAGGTGATACTCCAGAGTGTCTGTGAGCCTCAGTTTTCTCATCTATGAAATTGGAATATAAATACTTAACCTGGAGGGTTCATATGAGTATTAGATGAGATAATAAATGGTAATAAAACACTTAGCACAAAGCACATGCATTTTAGTGGTGGAATGTTGAATGACCATATGGACTCATATTCTGTGTCTTCTACTTAGAGGCTGTAATGAATTTGGGGAGGTTTCCTGACCTCTTAGCCTTAGGTCCCTCATCTGTAAAATGGAGATAGAAATGCCATGTAAATTTATTATTTGTTTAAAGATTAACTGAGATAGTGCATTAAAACCTTTAGTATGATGCCTGACACATAGTATTGGGTTGGCCAAAAAGTGCATTTGAATTTTTCCATACCATATTACTATCTTCATTTTCCATACCATCTTCATTAGAAGGACTGATGATGAAGCTGAAACTCCAATGCTTTGGCCACTTGATGTGAAGAACTGACTCATTGGAAAAGACCCTGATGCTGGGAAAGATTGAAGCCAGGAGGAGATGGGACAACAGAGGATGAGATGGTTGGATGGCATCACCAACTCCACGGACATGAGTTTGAGCAAGCTCTGGTCATTGGTGATGGACAGGGAAGTCTGGTGTGCTGCAATCTATGGGGTCGCAAAGAGTCAGACACAACTGAGTGACTGAACTGAACTGATAACATCTTAGAAAATCCCTGAAGGAAATTTTGGCCAGCCCATTATATTATATTTTGTTATGTTAATGAAGATATCCTTTTCATTATTCTTTGCACACAAATGGAAGCAGTTGATGAACACTATTCTGTATTTTGTTTTAGAAGGCAGTTCATAGCATAACATTATTTTATCCTTTCTCACAGCTGCATAATGTTCCACAGAATAGATATATCACAAAGTTTTATTTTTGTTTGTTTGGTTTATTTTTTGTTTGTTTGTTTGTTTTACTTTACAATATTGTAGTGGTTTATGCCACACACTGGTGTGAATTGTCCATGGGTGTACATGTGTCCCCCATCCTGAACCCCCTTCCTACATCCCTCCCATCCCATCCCTCAGGGTCATCCCAGTGCACTGGCCCTAAGCGCCTTATCTCATGCATCTAAACTGGACTGGTGAACTATTTCACGTAAGGTAATAACATGTTTCAATGCTATTCTCTCAAATCATCCCACCCTTGCCTTCTCCCACAGAGTCCAAAATTTGTTATTTACATAGGTGTCTCTTTTGCTATCTCACATATGGAGTCATCATTACCATCTTTCTAAATTCTATATAAATGCATTAATATATTCTATTGGTGTTTTTCTTTCTGACTTACTTCACTCTGGATAATAGGCTCCAGTTTCATCCACCTTATTAGAACTGATTTAAAAGCATTTTTTCATAGTTAAGTAATATTCCACTGGGGATATGTAACACTGCTTTCTTATCCATTCATCTGCTGATGGACATCTAGGTTGCTTCCATGTCGAGGCTATTGTAAACAGTGCTGCGATGAACATTGGGGTACACGTGTCTCTTTCCATTCTGGTTTACTTGGTGGGTATGCCCAGCGGTGGGATTGATGGGTCACATGGCAGTTCTATTTCCAGTTTTTTAGGGAATCTCCACACTGTTCTCTATAGTGGCTGTACTATGTTGCATTCCCACCAACAGTGTAAGAGGGTTCCCTTTTCTCTGCACCTTCTCCAGCATTGATTGTTTTTATACTTTTTGATAGCAGCCATTCTGACTGGCATGAGATGGTACCTCATTGTGGTTCTGATTTGCATTTCTATGATAATGAGTGATGTTGAGCATCTTTTCATGTGTTTCTTAGCCATCTGTATGTCTTATTTGGAGAAATGTCTGTTCAGTTCTTTGGCCCATTTTTTTATTGGGTCGCTTATTTTTCTGGAGTTGAGTTCCATGAGCTGTTTATATATTTTGAGATTATTTATCAGTTACTTCATTTGCTATTATTTTCTCCCATTCTGAAGGCTGTCTTTTCATCTTTCTTAAAGTTTCCTTCGTTGTGCAAAAGCTTTTAAGTTTAATTAGGTCCCATTTGTTTATTTTTGCTTGTATTTTCATTTCTCTGGGAGGTGGGTCATAGAGGATTCTGCTATGATTTATGGCAGAGACTGTTTTGCCTATGTTTTCCTCTAGGAGTTTTATAGCTTCTGGTTTTACACTTAGATTTTCAATCCATTTTGACTTTATTTATTTATTGTTTCTTTTGTATGGTGTTAGGAAATGTTCTAGTTTCATTCTTTTACAAGTGGTTGCCTAGTTTTCCCAGCACCACTTGTTAAAGAGATTGTCTTTCTCCATTGTATATTCTTGCATCCTTTGTCAAAGATAAGGTGTCCATAGGTCGATGGATGTATCTGGGCTTTCTATTTTGTTCCATTGATCTATATTTCTGATGTTGTACAAGTACAATACTGTCTTGATGACTGTAGCTTTGTAGTATAGTCTGAAGTCAGGCAGGTTGATTCCTCCAGTCCATTCTTTTTTCTCAAGATGGTTTTGGCTATTCGAGGTTTTTTGTACTTCCATAGATATTGTGAAATTATTTGTTCTAGTTCTGTGAAAAATACCATTGGTAGCTTGATAGGGATTGCATTGAATTTATAGATTGTTTTGGGTAGAATACCCGTTTTCATTATATTGATTCTTCCCATCCATGACCATGGTATATTTCTCCATCTATTTGTGTCCTCTTTGATTTTTTTCATCAGTGTTTTATAGTTTTATTTATATAGGTCTTTTGTTTCTTTAGGTGGATTTATTCCTCAGTATTTTATTCTTTTTGTTGCCATGGTGAATGGAATTATTTCCTTAATTTCTCTTTCTGTTTTCACATTGTTAGTGTTTAGAAATGCAAGGGATTTCTGTGTGTTAATTTTATATCCTGCAACTTTAGTATATTCATTGATCAGCTCTAGTAATTTTCTGGTGGTGTCTTTAGGGTTTTCTATGTAGAGGATCATGTCATCTGCAAACAGTGAGAGTTTTACTTCTTTTCCAATCTGTATTTGTTTACTTCTTTTTCTGCTCTGATTGCTGTGGCCAAAACTTCCAAAACTATGTTGAATAGTAGTGGTGAGAGTGGGCACCCTTTTCTTGTTTCTGACTTTAGGGGGAATATCACCTTTGAGGATAATATTTGCTGTGGCTTTATCAAATATGTCTTTTACTATGTTGAGGTATGTTCCTTCTATGCCTGCTTTCTGGAGAGGTTTTTTTTTTTTTTTTTTTTTTTTTTTAATCATAAATGGATGCTGAATTTTGTCAAAGGCTTTCTCTTCATTTGTTGATATATTCATAAGGTTTTTAACTTTCAGTTGGTTAATGTTGTGTATCACTTTCTTTGATTTTCAAATATGGAAGAATCTTTGCAACCTGGGATAAAGCCCATTTGTCATGATGTTGGATTCTGTTTGTTAGAATTTTGTTGAGGATTGTTAAATCTATGTTCATCTGTGATATTGGCCTGCAGTTTCTCTTTTTTTGTGTGGCATCTTTGTCTGGTTTTGGTGTCAGGCTGATGGTGGCCTCATCGAATGTGTTTTGAAGTTTACCTTCCTCTACAAATTTCTGGAAGAGTTTGAGTAGGATAGGTGTTAGCTCTTCTCTCAAATTTTGATAGAATTCACCTGTGAAGCAATCTGGTCCTGGGCTTTTGTTTGTTGGAACATTTTTTATTGCAGTTTTGATTTATGTGCTTGTGATATGTCTGTTAAGATTTTCCACTTCTTCCTGGTTCAGTTTTGGAAAGTTATACTTTTGTAAGAATGTGCCCATTTCTTCCAAGTTGTCCATTTTATTGACATATAGTTGCTGATAGTAGTCTCTTATGATCCTTTGTATTTCTGTGTTGTCTGTTGCGATTTCTACATTTTCATTTCTAATTATATTGATTTGATTCTTCTCCCTTTGTTTCTTGATGAGTCTGGCTAATGGTTTATCTATTTTATTTACTTTCTCAAAGAGCCAGCTTTTAGTTTTCTTGACTTTTGCTATAGTCTACTTTGTTTCTTTTTCATTTATTTTCTCCCTAATTTTTATGATTTCTTTCCTTGTACTAACCCTGGGGTTCTTCATTTCTTCATTTATAGTTGCTTTGGGTGTAGAGTTAGGTTATTTATTTGATTTTTCTCTTATTTTTTGAAGTAAGCTTGTGTTGCTATGAACCTTCCCCTTAGTACTGCCTTTACTGAATACCACGGTTTTAGGTATTTTTTTTGCATTTTCATTCATTTCTATGCATATTGTGATTTCCTTTTTGATTTCTTCTGGAATTTGTTGTTTATTCAGAAGCGTGCAGTTTAGCCACCATATGTTTATATTTTAATAGAATTTTTTTTTTCCTCTAGTTGACATCTAATCTTACCACATTGTGATCAGAAAAGATGCTTGGAATGATTTGAATTTTTTTGAATTTACCAAGGCTAGATTTGTGGACCAGGGTGTGATTAACCTTGGAGAAGGTTCCATGTGCAATTGAGAAAAAGGTGAAATTCATCTATGTTTGGGGGTGAAATGTCCTATAGATATCAGTTAGGTCTAATTGGTCAATTGCATCATTTAAAGTTTGTCTTTCCTTGCTAATTTTCTGTTTAGTTGATCTATCCATAGGTGTGAGTGGGAGTATTAAAGACTCACAAAGTGGGGGCACTCCTAAGGTGACAGAAGAATAGGATGGGGAGACCACTTTCTCCCCCACAAATTCATCAAAAGAACATTTGAATGCTGAGCAAATTCCACAAAACAACTTCTGAATGCTGGCAGAGGACATCAGGCAACCCAAAAGGCAGCCCATTGTCTTCGACAGGAGGTAGGACAAAATATAAAAGATAAACAGAAAGACAAAAGAGTTAGGGATGGAGGCCCATCCCAGCAAGGGAGTCTTAAAAGCGGAGAAGTCCCCAACACCAGGAAACGCTCTCACTGGTGGGACTGTGGGGAGTTTTGAAATCCCAGAGGGCAACATAACAGGGAAGAAAAATAAATAAATAAATAAAACCCAGAGCTTACACGCCTAATGGCAATTTGCAGCAGAGAAGTAGCCCAAAAGCACACATCAGCCACCAGCAAGAAGTGGCTGAACAGGGAAGCATGGGCTGCATTGCTTAGATTAAGGACCTGGCTGGAATGCCTCGAGGGCAATCTGAGGGAACTAAGGTGAGATAGAAACCAAAACTCTGGTTTGGGTTTGCCAGAGAGAAAAAAAAAAAAAATGAGAGAGAGAGAGAGAACTTTCCTGTGAAAAACTCTAGCCTAAGGCACTGCCGGGTCTGTACACAGAACAAAGGACTGAGCAAATACCAGAGGAGAGCTAGCCCGCTGCGGACTGGCCCATCCCCTACCAGGGGCAGAAAGGCAGGCAGACGACAGCCAGAACTGGAGGGAGACGGGCAATCTCAGTGCCAGAGCCAGCATCCTCCACCAAACTGTGAGCAGGCCCCCAGTTGCTAACAAAGTCTTCCAGGGATCCTGGATGGTTGACATCCGCCAGGATGGTTGCAGCCAGAGATCAGCTCCCCAGAAGAGAAACACGGCACACCTGAGACAGCGTTCCTGCTGCACACCCAGGAAACCGAGCAGCTGGGATGGGAGAGGTGATAACACGCCCCAGCAAACCTGGGAAGAGTGCGCTCACGAAGCACCTGGTCGCCTGAACTGCTTGGACCTGGGAAGGGCACAAAATGCAGGCCCAACAGAGTCTGTGCCTTTGTAGAGTACCCCAGAACCTGAATGTGAGTGGCTTAGACCTGGGAAGTGCATCCAACCCAGGGTGCATTTTAGACAGCTCCCCTGCAGAGAAACCTGGAGCCTGAGCAGTTTAGACTGGAAAGTACACATGCCATGAGTGAGGGCAAACCCCATGAGGCCCAGACACTGCGAGCACTCCCCACAGACATCAGTGATATTGTTTGCAGTGTTCCTCCCTCCCCAAAGGACAACTGAACAAGTCAGCATAATTAAGTTACCACCTCCGCCCCCTTGTGTCAGGGCAGAAATTAGACACAGAAGAGACTTGCAAACAGAAGAAGCCAAAATAAACAGAGGGAACCGCTTTAGAAGGGACAGGTGCAACAGATTAAAACACTGTCAGTTCAGTTCAGTTGCTCAGTCTTGTTCGACTCTTTGCGACCTCATGAATCACAGCATGCCAGGCCTCCCTGTCCATCACCAACTCCCAGAGTTTACTCAAACTCATATCCATTGAGCCAGTGATACCATCTAGGCATCTCATCCTCTGTCGACCCCTTTTCCTCCTGCCCCCAATCCCTCCCAGCAACAGGGTCTTTTCCAACAAGTCAACTCTTCGCATGAGGTGGCCAGCGCATTGGAGTTTCAGCCTCAGCATCAGCCCTTCCAATGAATATTCAGGACTGATTTCCTTTAGGATTGACTGGTTGGATCTCCTTGCTGTCCAAGGGATTCTCAAGAGTCTTCTCCAACACCACAGTTCAAAAGCATCAATTTTTCGGCACTCAGCTTTCTTCACAGTCCAACTCTCACATCCACACATGACCATATGGAAAAAACATAGCCTTGACTAGATGGACCTTTGTTGGCAAAGTAATGTCTCTGCTCTTTAATATGCTATCTAGGTTGGCCATAACTTTCCTTCCAAGGAGTATGCATCTTTTAATTTCATGGCTGCATCTGCACTGCACCATCTACAGTGATTTTGGAGCCCAAAACAATAAAGTCTGACACTGTCTCCACTGTTTACCCGTTTTTGCAATCAAGTGATGGGACCGGATGCCATGATCTTAGTTTTCTGAATGTTGAGCTGTAAGCCAACCTTTCCACTCTCCTCTTTCACTTTCATCAAGAGGCTTTTTAGTTCCTCTTCATTCTCTGCCATAAGGGTGGTGTTATCTGCATATCTGAGGTTATTGATATTTCTCCCAGCAATCTTGATTCCAGCTTGTGCTTCTTCCAGCCCAGAGTTTCTTGTGATGTGCTCTGCATATAAGTTAAATAAGCAGGGTGACAATATACAGCCTTGACGTACTCCTTTTCCTATTTGAAACCAGTCTGTTGTTCCATGTCCAGTTCTAAATGTTGTTTCCTGACCTGCATGCGGGTTTCTCAAGAGGCAGGTCAGTTGGTCCAGTATTCCCATCTCTTGAAGAATTTTTCACAGTTTATTGTGATCCACATAGTCAAAGGCTTTGGCATAGTCAGTAAAGCAGGAATATATGTTATTCTGGAACTCTTTTGCTTTTTCGATGATCCAGCGGATGTTGGCAACTTGATCTCTGGTTCCTCTGCCTTTTCTAAAACCAGCTTGAACATCTGGAAGTTCACTGTTCACATATTGCTAAAGCCTGGCTTAGAGAACTTTGAGCACTTCTTTACTAGCATGTGAGATGACTGCAATTGTGCAATAGTTTGAGCGTTATTTGGCATTGCCTTTCTTTGGGATTGGAATGAAAACTGATCTTTTCCAGTCCTGTGGCTACTGCTGAGTTTTCCAAATTTGCTGGCATATTGAGTGCAGCACTGTCACAGAATCATCTTTCAGGATTTGAAATAACTCAACTGGAATTCCATCACATCCACTACCTTTGTTCATAGTGATGCTTTCCAAGGCCCACTTGACTTCACATTCCAAGATGTCTGGCTCTAGGTGAGTGATCATACCAACGTGATTATGTGGGTCGTGAAGATCTTTTTTGTACAGTTCTTCTGTGTATTCTTGCTGCCTCCTCTTAATATCTTTTGCTCTTGTTAGGTCTATACCATTTCTATCCTTTATCGAGCCCAACTTTGCATGAAATATTCCCTAGGTATCTCTAATTTTCTTGAAGAGATTTCTAGTTTTTCCCATTCTGTTGTTGTCCTCTATTTCTTTGCATTGCTTGCTGAGGAAGGCTTTCTTATCTCTCCTTGCTATTCTTTGGAACTCTGCATTAAAATGGGTATATCTTTCCTTTTCTCCTATGCTTTTCACTTCTCTTCTTTTCACAGCTATGTGTAAGGCCTCCTCAGACAACCATTTTGCCTTTTTGCATTTCTTTACCATGGGTATGGTCTTGATCCCTGTCTCCTGTACAATGCCACTATTCTCTGTCCATAGATCATCAGGCATTCTGTCTATCAGATCTAGTCCCTTAAGTCTATTTCTCACTTTCACTGTATAGTCAGAATGGATTTGATTTATGTCAAACCTGAATGTTCTGATGGTTTTCCCTACTTTCTTTAATATTAGTCTGAATTTGGCAATAAGGAATTCATGACTTGAGCCACAGTCAGCTCCTGGTCTTGTTTTTGGTGACTGCATAGAGTTTCTACATCTTTGGCTGCAAATAATATAATCAATCTGATTTCAGTGTTGACCATCTGGTAATGTCCATGTGTAGATTCTTCTCTTGTGTTGCTAGAAGAGGGTGTTTGCTATGACCCATGTGTTCTCTTGGAAAGACTCTATTAGTCTTTGCCCTACTTCATTCTGTATTCCAAGGTTAAATTTGCCTATTACTCCAGGTGTTTCTTGACTTCCTACTCTTGCATTCCAGTCCCCTATAATGAAAAGGACATCTTTTTTGGGTGTTAGTTCTAAAAGGTTCTGTAGGTCTTCATAGAACCATTCATCTTCAGCTTCTTCAGGGTTACTGGTTGGGCATAGGCTTGGATTACCATGATATTGAATGGTATGCATTGGAAATTAACAGAGATCATTCTGTCATTTTTGAGATTGCATCCAAGTACTGCATTTCAGACTCTTTTGTTGACCATGATGGCTACTCCATTTCTTCTAAGGGATTCCTGCCCACAGTAGTAGATATAATGGTCATCTGAGTTAAATTCAACCATTCCAGTCCATTGTAGTTCGCTGATTCCTAGAATGTTGACATTCACTCTTGTCATCTCCTGTTCGACCACTTCCAATTTGCCTTGATTCATGGATCTAACATTCCGGGTTCCTATGCAATATTGTTCTTTACAGCATCGGACCTTGCTTCTGTCACCAGTCACATCCACAACTGGGTATTGTTTTTGCTTTGGCTCTATCCCTTCATTCTTTCTGGAGTTAATTCTCCACTGATTTCCAGTAGCATATTGGGCACCTACCGACCTGGGGAGTTCCTCTTTCAGGATCCTATGATTTTGTCTATTCATACTGTTCATGGGGTTCTCCAGGCAAGAATACTGAAGTGCTTTGTCATTCCCTTCTCCAGTGGACCACATTCTGTCAGACATCTCCACCATGACCCGTCCGTCTTGGGTAGCCCCACACGTCATTGCTTAGTTTCACTGAGTTAGACAAGACTGTGGTCCATGTGATCAGATTGTCTAGTTTCCTGTGATTATGGTTTCAGTGTGTCGGCCCTTTGATGCCCTCTTGCAACACCTACTGCCTTACTTGGGTTTCTCTTACTTTGGACGTGGGGTATCTTTTTATGGCTTTTCCACCAAAATGCAATCGCTGCACCTTACCTTGGACGAGGGGTATCCCTCACGGCCGCCCCTCCTGATCTTGAACTTGGAATAGCTCCTCTCGGCCCTCCTACACCCTCACAGCCACCACTCCTTGGACGTGGGGTTGCTTCTCTCTGCCGCTGCCTCTGACATTGGGCGTGGGGTAGCTCCTCTCAGCCACCGCCCCTGACCTTGGGTGAGGGGTACCTCCTCATGGTCATGCCTCTGGGTGGTCCATCGCAGCTGGACAAACAGAAGAAGCCCCAAAAAATAGAGGGAACAGCTTTGGAAGGGACAGGTGCAACAGATTAAAACCCTGTAGTTAGCACTAAATAAATTGGAAGGGGCCTATAGACCTTGAGAAGAAGTATAAGCTGGAACAAGGAACTATCTGAAACTGAACTGATGCCACAGTGAACTCAGCAGCTCCAGAGAAATTCCTAGATATATTTTACTAGTATAATTTTGTAATTTTTTTAATTTTTTAAGAGAGGGAGGTGGGAGGGGGGATTGGGATGGGGAATACATGTAAATCCATGGCTGATTCATGTCA
This sequence comes from Dama dama, assembly GCF_033118175.1. Classification (NCBI taxonomy): domain Eukaryota; kingdom Metazoa; phylum Chordata; class Mammalia; order Artiodactyla; family Cervidae; genus Dama; species Dama dama. The sequence continues at coordinate 69,375,773 of NC_083714.1, read as the reverse complement.
ATGCATGACAAAAACCACTACAATATTGTAAAATAGCCTCCAACTAATAAAAATAAATTTAAAAAATTAAGCCTTTTATTACTCTTTTAACTTTCATTTTTATAACCTATTACCTTGCAAAAAAAAAACAAAACCCTGATTTTTAAAGTAAATTATATATATATATATATATATATATATATATATATATTATAATTTTTGTGATTTTGTTTTGTATTTTTAAGATTGTATTTTTGAGAGTCTAACCTCTACTCTAGATTTTTACTCTTTGCTTTTTGGTATTTGTTATAATTTTTTTTACCTTTAAGAATCCAATGTTCAGTACCCATTTTTACTTAGGAGTGTAATTACTGGCTTGATTGCCCTCTTCCCCTTTTGACTCTACTTTTTCTCCCCCAGGTCACCTCTATCTCCTCCCTACCCCTTTTCTTCTCTACCCAAATCTGCAAATCTCTTTGTGTGTTCTGGGCTGTGGAGAACACTTAGGGAACTGATTACTGACTAGATCTGTGTCTCTCCTTTTGATTCCGCCTTTTCTCCTCCTGGTCACCTCTAACTCCTTCCTCCCTCTTCTCGTCTCTATGTAACTCCATGAACTTCTCTGAGGGGTCCAGACTGTGGAGAGCACGTAGGGAATTGATTACTGCCTAGCTTGCTCTCTCCCATTTGATTCCCCCTCTTCTACTCCTGGTCACCTCTAACTCCCTCCTCCCTCTACTCTTCTCCATGTAACTCTGTGAACCTCTCTGGGTGTCCCTCACTGTGGAGAATCTTTTCACCATTAACCTAGATTTTTTATCATGGGTGCTCTATGGATGGAGAAGTCTTGCAGTTACTGTAAGAATAAGACTGAAAACTAGAGGCAGGAGGCTTAAGTCAAAAACCTGAGAACACCAGAGTACTCCTGACTCCAGGGAACATTAATTGATAAGAACTCATCCTAAAGCCTCCATATTGACACTGAAACCAAGCACCACCCAGGAGCCAACAAGTTCCAGAGCAAGACATACCACACTAATTCTCCAACAACGCAGTAACATACACTGAGTTTCAATATACAGGCTGCCTAAAGTCACACCAAACTCATAGACATCTCAAAACACACTATTGGATACTTCATTGCACTCCAGAGATAAAAAATCTAACTTCACCCACCAGAACACCACCACAAGCTTCCTTAACCAGGAAACCTTGAGAAACCACCAGTCCAACCCACCCACGACAAGGAACCTCCACAATAAAGAAGAACCACAAACTGCCAGAATACAGAAACACCACCCGAAACACAGCAATCTAAACAAGATGAAAAGGTTAAGAAATACTCAGAAGGTAAAGGAACATGATAAATGCCCACCAAACCAAACAAAGCAGGAAGAGGTAGGGAGCCTGAATGAAAAAGAATTCAGAATAATGATAGTAAAAATAATCCAAAATATTGAAAACAAAATGGAGTTACAGATAAATATCCTGGAGACAAGGATTGAGATGATGTAAGAAAGGTATAATAAGGAGCAAGAATAAATAAAACAGAGTCAATCAAAAATGAATAATGCAATAAATGAGATCAAAAACATTCTGGAGGGAACCAACAGTAGAATAATGGAGATAGAAGTACGATAAGTGAAGTAGAAGATAGAATGGTAGAAATAAATGAAGCAAAGTGGAAAAAAGAAAAAAAAAAAATAAAAGAAATGAGGACAGCCTCAGAGACCTCTGGGACAATGTTAAACACCCCAACATTCAAATCATAGGAGTAACAGAAGAAGACAAAAAGAGGCCATGAGAAAATACTTGAGGAGATAATAGTTGAATACTTCCCTACAGTGGGGAAGGAAATAGTCACTCAATTCCAAAGAAACTCAGAGAGTTACAAATAGGATACACCCAAAGCAAAACGACCCAAGACACATATTAATCAAAATAACAAAGATCAAACACAAATAAGAAATATTAAGAGCAGCAAGGGAAAAAAAACAAAAACAAATAAACAACAAAGGGATTCCCACAAATATAACAACTGATCTTTCAATAGAAACACTTTAGGCCAGAAAGGAATGGCAGGACACACATAAAGTTAAGAAAGAGAAAAACCTACAACCCAGATTACTGCACCCAGCAAGGATCTCATTCAAATATGAAGGAGAAATCAAAAGCTTTACAGACAAGCAAAATCTGAGAGAATTCAGCACCACCAAACCAGCTCTTCCACAAATGATAAAGGATTTTCTCTAGACAGAAAACACAGAAAAAGGGTATAACTTTTAACCCAAAAGAACAAAGTAAATTTCAATGGGATCATACTTAATAATTATCTTAAATGTAAATGTGTTGAATGCCCCAACCAAAAGACAAAGACTGGTTGAATGGATAAAAAAAGGGGACCTGTATATATGCTGTCTATAAGAGACCCACCTCAAAACAAGGGACACATACAGACTGAAATTGAATGGTTGGAAAAAGATATTTCATGAAAATAGAGATGAAAAGAAAGCAGGAGTAGCAATACTCATACCAGATAAAATAGACTTTGAAATAAAGTCCATGAAAAGAGACAAAGAAGGACACTACAAAATGATCAAAGGATCAATCAAAGAAGAAGATATAACAATTATAAATATATATGCACCCAGCATAGGAGCATCACAAAATGTAAGGCAAATGCTAACAGTTATGAAAGGGGAAATTAACAGTAACACAATAAGAGTGGGAGACATTAATATCCCACTCACACCTATGGATAGATCAACTAAACAGAAAATTAACAAGGAAACACAAACTTTAAATGATACAATGGAACAGTTAGATGTAATTAATATATATAAGATATTTCACCCCAATACAATGATTTTCATCTTTTTCTCAAATGCACATGGAAACTTCTGCAGAATAGACTACCTCCCCAGCTATAAAATTAGCCTTGGTAAATTCAATAAAATTGAAATCATTCCAAGCATCTTTTCTGGCCACAATGAAGTAAGACTAGATATCAATTACAGGACAAAAACTATTAAAAATTCCAACATATGGAGGCTGAACAACACTCTTCTGAATAACCAACAAATCACAGAAGAAATAAAAAAAATAAAAATATGCATTAAAATGAATGAAAATGAAAACACAAAAACCCAAAACCTATGGGACACTGTAAAAGCAGTGCTAAGGGGAAGGTTCATACCAATACAGACTTACCTCAAGAAACAAGAAAAAAAGTCAAATAAATAACCTAAATCTACTACTAAAGCAACTATAAAAGGAAAAAAAATGAAGAACCCCAAGGTTAGTAGAAGGAAAGACATAAAAACTAAGGCAGAAATAAATGTTAAAAAAAAAAAAACAAAAGAGACCATAGCAAGAATCAACATAGCTAAAAGGTTTGAGAAGATAAATAAAATTGACAAACCATTAGCCAGACTCATCAAGAAACAAAGGGAGAAGAATCAAATCAATATAATTAGAAATGAAAATACAGAAATCACGACAGACAATACAGAAATACAAAGGATTATAAGAGACTACTATCAGCAGCTATATGCCAATAAAATGGACAACCTGGAAGAAATGGAAAAATTCTTATAAAAGCATAACTTTCCAAAACTGAACCAGGAAGAAATAGAAAATCTGAACAGACCCATAACAAGCACAGAAATCGAGACTGTAATAAGAAATCTTCCAGCAAACAAAAGCCAAGGACCAGAAGGCTTCACAGGTGAATTCTCCCAAAAATTTTGAGAAGAGCTCATACCTATCCTACTCAAACTCTCTGAGAAAATTGCACAGGAAGGTAAACTTCCAAACTCATTCTATGAGGCCACCATCACCCTAATACCAAAACCAGAAAAAAATGCCAGAAGAAAGAAAACTACAGGCTAATATCAGTGATGAACATAGATGGAAAAATCCTTAACAAAATTCTAGCAAACAGAATCCAACAACATATTAAAAGGATCACACATCATGACCAAGTGGGCTTTATCCCAGGGATGCAAGGATTCTTCAATATCCACAAATCAATCAATATGATACATCACATTAACAAATTGAAAGATAAAACTATATGATTATCTCAATAGATGCAGAGAAAGCACTTAAAAAAATTCAACATTCATTTATGATTAAAAACTCCAGAAAGCAGGCATAGAAAGAACATACCTCAACATAATAAAAGCTGCATATGAAAAACCCACAGCAAACATTATCCTCAATGGTGAAAAATTGAAAGCCTTTCCCCTAAAAGTCAGGAACAAGATAAGGGTGCCCACTCTCACCACTACTATTCACCATAGTTTTGGAAGTTTTGGCCACAGCAATCAGAACAGAAAAAAGAGGAAGTAAAACACTCACTGCAGATGAAATGATCCTCTACATAGAAAACCCTACTGACTCCAGCAGAAAATTACTAGAGCTGATCAATGAATATAGTAAAGTTGCAGGATACAGAATTAACACAGAGAAATCCATTGCATTCCTAGACACTAACAATGAGAAAACAGAAAGAGAAATTAAGGAAACAATTCAATTCACCATTGCAATGAAAAGAACAAAACACTTTGAAATATATATACCTAAAGAAATAATAGACCTATAAATAGAAAACTATAAAACACTGATGAAAGAAATCAAACAGGACACAAATAGATGGAGAAATATACCTTGGTCATGGATCAGAAGAATCAACCTAGTTAAAATGAGTATAGTACCCAAAGCAATCTATAGATTCAATGCAATCCCTATCAAGCTACCAACGGTATTTTTCACAGAACTAGAACAAATAATTTCACAATTTGTATGGAAATACAAAAAACCTCTAATAGCCAAAACCATCTTGAGAAAGAAGAATGGACTGGAGGAATCAACCTGCCTGACTTCAGACTACACTACAAAGCTACAGTCATCAAGACAGTATTGTACTGGCACAAGGACAGAAATTTGGATCAATGGAACAAAATAGAAAGCCCAGAGATACATCCACAAACCTATGGACACCTTATCTTTGACAAAGGAGGCAAAAATATACAATGGAGAAAAGACAATCTCTTTAACAAGTGGTGCTGGGAAAACTGGTCAACCACCTGTAAAAGAACGAAACTAGAACACTTTCTAACACCATACACAAAAATAAACACATAAATGGATGAAAGATATAAACGTAAGACCAGAAGCTTAAAACTCCTAGAAGAAAACATAGGCAAAACACTCTCTTAATAAGTCACAGCAGGATCCTCTATGACCCACCTCCCAGAGTAATGAAAATAAAACCAAAAATAAACAAATGGGACCTAATTAAACTCAAAAGCTTTTGCACAATGAAGGAAACTTTGAGCAAGGTGAAAATACAGCCTTCAGAATGGTAAAAAATATATATATACAAGCAACTCCTACAGCTCAATTCCAGAACACTAATGCATATATATGGAATTTAGAAAGATGGCAATGATAACCCTATATGTGAGACAGCAGAAGAGATAGAGATATATAGAACAGTCTTTTGGACTCTGTGGGAGAAAGCAAGGGTGGGATGATTTGGGAAAATAGCACTGAAACATGTATATTATCATATGTGAAACAGATCTCCAGTTCAGGTTCAATGCATGAGAGTGGGTGCTCAGAGCTGGTGCACCGGGATGACCCAGAGGGATGGGATGGGGAGGGAGGTGAGAGGGGGTTTCAGAATGGGGAATACATGTACACCCATGGCTGATTCATGTCAAGGTAGGCAAAAACCACTACAATATTGTAAAGTAACTAGCATCCAATTAAATAAATTAAAAATAACAAAAACAAATAAAGGCTCCCGCAATTATTGTGTTACTGTTAATTTCCCCTTTCATACTTGTTAACATTGCCTTACATATTGTGGTGCTCCTGTGTTGGGTGCATATATATTTATAATTGTTATATCTTATTCTTGGATTGACCTTTGATCATTGTGTAGTGTCCTTTGTCTCTTTTCATGGACTTTATTTCAAGGTCTATTTTATCAGATATGAGTATTGCTACTCTTGCTTTCATTTGGTCTCAATTTGCATGGAATATCTTTTTCCAGTCCTTCTCTTTCAGTCTGTATGTGTCCCTTGCTTTTTTAGGTGGGTCTCTTGTAGACAGCAAATACAGTGGTCTTGTTTTTGCATCCATCAGCCAGTCTTTGTCTTTTGGTTGGGGCATTCAACCCATTTACATTTAAGGTAATTATTGCCTCCCTGTGCATCACCAACTCCCAGAGTCCACAAAAACCCATGTCTACTGAGTCAGTGATGCCATCCAACCATCTCATCCTCTGTCGTCCCCTTTTCCTCCTCCCCTCAATCTTTCCCAGCATCAGGGTCTTTTCAAATGAGTCAGCTCTTCGCATCAGGAGGCCAAAATATTGGAGTTTCAGATTCAACATTAGTCCTACCAATGAACACCCAGGACTGGTCTCCTTTAGGATGGACTGGTTGGATCTCTTTGCAACCCAAGAGACTCTCAAAAGTCTTCTCCAACATCTCAGTTCAAAAGTATCAATCCTTTGGCATTCAGTTTTCTTTATAGTCCAACTCTCACGTTCATACATGACCACTGGAAAAACCATAGCCTTAACTAGACAGACCTTTGTTGACAAAGTAATGGCTCTGCTTTTTAATATGCTCTCTAGGTTGGCCATAACTTCATGGGGTCTCAAAGAGTCAGACATGACTGAGCGACTGAACTGAACTGATTGATAAGTATGATCCCATTGCCATTTACTTTGTTGTTTTGCATTTGAGTTTATAAGCCTTTTCTGTGTTTCCTGTCTAGAAACCCTGATGCTGGGAAAGATTGAGGGTGGGAGGAGAAGGGGACGACAAAGGATGTGATGGTTGGATGGCATCACCGACTCAATGGTCATGAGTTTGAGTAAACTCCAGGAGTTGGTGATGGACAGGGATCCCTGGTGTGCTGTAGTCCATGGGATCACAAAAATTCAGACACAACTGAGTGAGTGAACTGAACTGAACTGTCTAGAGAAGATCCTTTAGCATTTGTTGAAGAGCTGGTTTGGTGGTGCTGAATTCTCTCAGCTTTTGCTTGTCTGTAAAGCTTTTGATTTCTCCTGCATGTTTGAATGAGATTTTTGCTGGGTACAGTAATCTGGGTTGTAGGTTTTTCTCTTTCATTCCTTTACATATGTCATGCCATTCCCTTCTGGCCTGAAGAGTTCCTAATGAAAGATCAGCTGTTATCCTTATGGGAATCCCTGTGTATTATGTGTTGCTTTTCCTTTGTTGTTTTTAATATTTGAACTTTATGTTTGATCTTCATTAATTTTATCAATATGTGTCTTGGGGTGTTTTGCCTTGGGTGCATCCTGTTTGGTACTGTCTGGGTTTCTTGGACTTGGGTGGCTATTTCCTTCCCCATTTTAGGGAAGTTTTCAAGTATTATCTCCTCAAGTATTTTCTAATGGCCTTTCTTTTTGTTTTCTTCTTCTGGGACTCCTATGATTTGAATGTTGGGGTGTTTAACATTATCCCAGAGGTGTCTGAGGTTGTCCTCATTTCTTTTAATTCTTTTTTTTTCCCCTCTATGCTTCATTTGTTTCTACCATTCTGTCTTTCACCTCACTTATCTTAAATCTGCCTCAGTTATTCTACTGTTAGTTCCCTCTGGAGTGCTTTTGATATCAGTTACTGCATTATTCATTATTGATTGATTCTTATTTATTTCTTCTAGCTGCTTGTTAAACATTTCTTGTATCCTCTCAATCCTTGTCTCTAGTCTATCTGTAACTCCATTTTGTTTTGAAGATTTTGGATCATTTTTACTATCATTATTCTGAAATATTTTTCATGTAGACTCCTTATCTCCTCTTTGGTTTGGTTTGGTGGGCTTTATCATGTTCCTTTACTGCTGAATATTTCTCTGCCATTTCATCTTATTTAGATTGCTGTGTTTGGGGTGACCTTTCTGTAGGCTTGAAGTTTGTGGTTCCTCTTTATTGTGAAGGTGCTCCCTGTGAGTGGGGTTGAACGAGTGGCTTGTCAAGGTTTCCTGGATATGGAAGCTTGCATCAGTGTTCTGGTGGGTGGAGTTGGATCTCTTCTCTCTGGAATGCAATGGGGTGTCCAGTAGTGAGTTTTGAGGTGTCTATTGGTTTGGTGTGACTTTGGGCAGCCTGCATTTCAATGTTTAGGGCTATGTTCCTGCATTGCTGGAGAATTAGTGTGGTATGTCTTGCTGTGGAACTTGTTGGCTCCTGGGTGGAGCTTGGTTTCAGTGTAGGTATGGAGGCTTTTGGATGAGCTCTTGTCAATTAATGTTCCTTGGAGTCAGGAGTTTTCTGGTATTCTTAAGTTTTATATTTAAGCCTCCTACCTCTGACTTTCAGTCTTATTCTTTTTTTTTTTTTAATTTTATTATTATTATTATTTTTTTTTTCCAGTGGGTTTTGTCATACATTGATATGAATCAGCCATGGATTTCTCCATCAATACAGCACAGATGATAAAATATCTAGGTTAATGGTGAAAAGATTTTCCACAGTGAGGAACACCCAGAGAAGTTAATGGAGTTACATGGAGAAGAGAAGAGGCAGGAGGGAGATAGAGGTGACCAGAAGGAGAAGAGGGAGAGTCAAAGGGGAGAGACCAATCTAGCCAGTTATCAGCTCCTTGAGTATTCTCCACAGGTCAGAATACCCAGAGAGATTCACAGACTTAAGTACAGAAGAAATGGGGAAGGGAAGAAATAGAAGTGAACTGGGGGAGAAAAGGAAGAATCAAAAGGGGAGAGAGCAATCAAGGCAGTAATCACACCCCTAGGTAAAAATGGATGCTGAAGATTAGATTCTTGAATGTAAAATTTAATAACAAATATCAAAAAGCAAATTTTAAAAATCTAGAACCCTCTTACACTGTTAGTGGGAATGCAAACTAGCACAGCCACTATGGAAAACAGTGTGGAGATTTCTTAAAAAACTGGAAATAGAACTGCCATATGACCCAGCAATCCCACTTCTGGGCATACACACTGAGGAAACCAGATCTGAAAGAGACACATGCACCCCAATGTTCATCGCAGCACTGTTTATAATAGCCAGGACATGGAAGCAACCTAGATGCCCATCAGCAGATGAATGGATCAGGAATCTGTGGTACATATACACCATGGAATATTACTCAGCTGTTAAAAAGAATTCATTTGAATCAGTTCTAATGAGATGGATGAAACTGGAGCCCATTATACAGAGTGAAGTAAGCCAGAAAGATAAAGAACATTACAGCATACTAACACATATATATGGAATTTAGAAAGATGGTAACGATAACCCTATATGCAAAACAGAAAAAGAGACACAGAAGTACAGAACAGACTTTTGAGCTCTGTGGGAGAAGGTGAGGGTGGGATGTTTCGGAAGAACAGCATGTGTATTATCTATGGTGAAACAGATCACCAGCCCAGGTGGGATGCATGAGACAAGTGCTCGAGTCTGGTGCACTGGGAAGACCCAGAGGAATCGGGTGGAGAGGGAGGTGGGAGGGGGGATCGGGATGGGGAATACGTGTAACTCCATGGCTGATTCATGTCAATGTATGACAAAACCCACTGAAATGTTGTGAAGTCATTAGCCTCCAACTAATAAAAATAAAATAAAATAAAATGTTAAAAAAAAAAGTCTAGAGGTTAGACTCTCAAAAATACAATATTAAATATACAAAACAAAAACAATCACAAATTATATATATATATATATATATATATATATGTATATACATATATATATGACATTTTCTTTAAAAATGAAGTCTTTTTTTTTGCAACGTAATAGTAGGTTATAAAAATGAAAATTAAATGTGTAATAAAGAGCATTAAAGTAAATAAAAATTTAAAAAATAAGAAGTGATAATAGTGAAAATATATCTAGGAATTTCTCTGACTTGTCAAGGGCAATATGGGGTCAGTCCAGTTTTGGATAGTTCCTTGTTCCAGGTTATACTTCTTCTCAAGTTCTATGCTGCTGCTGCTGCTAAGTCACTTCAGTCATGTCCAACTCTGTGTGACCCCATAGACATCAGCCCACCAGGCTCCCCCATCCCTGGGATTCTCTAGGCAAGAACACTACAGAGGGTTGCCATTTCCTTCTCCAATGCGTGAAAATGAAAAGTGAAAGTGAAGTCGCTCAGTTGTGTCTGATTCTTAGCGACCCCATGGACCACAGCTTACCAGGATCCTCCATCCATGGGATTTCCCAGGCAAGAGTACTGAAGTGGGGTGTCATTGCCTTCTCCTCTCAAGGTCTATAGGTCCTTTCCAATGCTTAGTCAATGCTAAGTAAAGGGTTATAATCTGTTGCACCTGTCACTTCCAGAGTGGTCCCCTCTTCTATGTTTATTTTGGCTTCTTCTGTTTGCAAGTATCTTCAGTGTCTAATTTCCACCCTGACACAAGGGGGCAAAGGTGGTCACTTATTTAGGCTCACATGTTCAGTTGTGCTCTGGGAGGGAGGAACACTGCTGACAAATATCACTAGCATGTGTGGGGAGTGCTCGCAGTATCTGGTCACACTGGATTTGCCCCAGCTCATAGCACATGTGCTTTTCCAGTCTACACTGCTCAGGCTCCAGGTTGCTCTGTAGGGGAACTGTCCAATGTGGGCCCTGGGTTGCATGCACTTCCCAGGCCTAAGCTGCTCAGGTTCAGGTTCTTGGGTACTCTACAAAGGCACAGATTCAATTGGGCATACGTTTTGTGCCCTTCCCAAGTCCGAGGAGCTCAGGCGACCAGGTTCTTCGTGAACACACTGTCCCAGGTGGGCTGTGCATCTTAATCACCTCCCCAGTCCCAGCCATTTGGTTTCCTGGGTGCACCTCAAGAGTGCTGTCTCATGTGTGCCATGTGTCTCCTCTGGGGAGCTGATCTCTGGCTGTGACCCTCCTGGCATTTGTCAACCATCCAGGGTCCCAGGAAGACTTGGTTAGCAACTGGGAGCCTGCTCACAGTTTGGTGGAGGAAGCCGTCTCTGGGCCAAGATTGCCTCTTGCCTTCCAGCTATGGCTGTCACCCACATGCCTCTCTGCCTATGATGGGGGGATGGACCATTTCTGCAGCTGGCTGGGTCTCCTCTGGTATGCATTCAATCCTTTGTTCTGTGAACTGTCCAGGCTGTGTCTAAGGTTAGAACTTTTTGTGGGTAAAGTTCTCTCTCTTTCTCTCTCTCTCTATTTTTTCTCTCTGTCTATCCCACAGTTTGGGACGCTATCTCATGTTAGCTCCCTCAGGTTGTCCTCAGGGCATACAGGCCCGGTCCTTACCCTAAGCATGCAACCCACACCTCCCTGTTCAGCCCCCGCTCGCTGGTGGCCAACGCAAGCTTCTGGGCTACTTCTCCACTGGGAGTTGCGGTTAGGTGTGTATTCTGTGTGTGTGTGTGTTTTTTTCCCCTCCCAGTTTTGTTGCCCCCTAAGATTACAAAACTCCCCACAGACCCACAAGTGAGAGGGTTTCTTGCTGTTTGGAAACTTCTCCTCCTTCACAACTCCCTCCCCAGGATAGGTCTCCTTCCCTAACTCTTTTGTCTCTCTTTTTGTCTTTTATGTTTTGCCATGCCTCCTTTCAAAGAGAATGGGCTGCCTTTCTGGGTGCCTGGTGTCCTCTGTCAGCATTCAGAAGTTGTTTTTTGGAAGTTGCTCAGCATTCAAATGATCTTTTGATGAATTTGTGTGGGAGTAAGTGGTCTCCCCGTCCTATTCCTTCACCATCTTTGGACCGCCCCCTATATTCTTGATCAATATTGGCAGTTATTTGCTACTTTTTAAAAAATACCTGCCGTTAGTTTCCTCAACATCATTATAAGGTCCTACTACTCCTGTAGTCAATAAACTAAGATGGTAAAACAAGAAAAATCTTATAAAGTTCTGCAAACTAAATGAAGTGGTGAAAGTGAAAGTCACTCAGTTGTGTCCGACTCCAGACCAGAATACTGGAGTGGGTAGACTTTCCCTTCTCCAAGGGATCTTCCCAACCCAGGGATCAAACCCAGGTCTCCCACATTGTAGGTGGACTCTTTACCAGCTGAGCCACAATGGAAGCCTGAGAATACTGGATGGGTAGTCTATCCCTTCTCAGTGGATCTTCCTGACCCAGGAATTGAACCAGGGTCTCATGCATTGCAGGTGAAGTCTTTACCAACTGAGCTATATAAGAGGGAGAATTAAATTAATTTCAATGAGAGGTGCACTAGATAACTTTTCTTAAGAAATAGTCTGCTTAATTTTTATGACAGTTATCAGCTTGCATGTAATCTTAATGATGGTGTCATTTTAATAGAGCACACAGTTCTTTATCTACATAGATGCTACATAGATGTTAAATAAGAAGCATACTTTAGCTATATTAAATATTATTGAACTATGAATCAGAAACCCTGGTGCTGGCCCTAGCTCTATTACTTATAAGTCATGGAATCTTTTACAAGTTAGATAACATCTCTGAGCTTGTTTCCTCATTTATAAAAGAGAAAACAATTATTCTTGACCTACCTAAGATCATATAAAGTGTGAAAACAATCTAAGGGTATAAGATAATGTCTGAAGTACTATTAATATAGTGCAAAATCTTGAGGAAAAATAGGCAATGAGAAGGAAAATAAAGAATGTTATTTTGTGTGCCAGTTCCATATAGCAAACTTGATACATTTGGAACTCATATCTTCCAGCCACTAAAGCTCTGAAATTTGAGAATTTTGTTTTCCACTATTTACAAAACCCAATTCTGGTTTCTGAATTCCACTGAGAAAAAGACTGTTACAAGAGTAAAATGGCTTTTTTGGCCTCTCTCTTCTGTGAGTCACATCGAAATACCAGAGACAAAAGAAAAGGAAAGAAACACACACACACACACACGCACGCACGCACATGCAGCTTTTCCTGTGGAACTAATGTGTGTGGAAAAACAGATTCTGCATTTGATGTATGGCAAATAAGTCAAGGAAAGAATCAAGATTAGGTGCTGATGGCTGTTTGCCCTCTTCTCAGAGTGACTGCACCAACTGAATTTTATTCTCTATCGCCTTAACACCTTTGATCTTAAACTGGTCTACCATGAGCTTGCAGCCAACAAAGTGCCTCCAGGCAGTTTCCCTATACAACACATTGTCTTCTTTTTTTCTCCCTTGACCATAAGAAGTATTTCCCAAGTGACACTATTTCTAGTGTCCACTTTTCACACATGGAAAACACATTTTTTTTCCCCTAGGGACTATGACTTGTATGAAAATGTGTTATACTGGAGAATCGGTTGTTTAGATAGACAAATGCAGAAACAAGTTTTTCTTGAAGCAAGTAACATTTGATACCTGCTGCCATTTTCAGACTCTTGCCTGTCACTGTCTGAGGGTTGACAATTCAAAACCAAGTACAAATGAAACCCACGTCTATTCTGCCATTGGCATGCAGTGGTAGGTATCTCTCTGACAGGTGTCATCCTGTCCTTATATAATGATATGTTTTGTTCCTTCTGGGCATTTTGCCTCTGGCATCTTTCTCCAGTAACTTCTTGTTTCCTTCTATGGCCAATGTTTTGAGAACTGTATTATTTCTGATCAGTTTCTTTTTCTGAGGCAGAGAAGGGGAAGAGTAAGCTATAGAAATATTGTTTTTATAAAGACATGCCATCTGTAGGTCAACAATGGACTGTAGGAGATAGTGTTTCTTACTGGACTTGAAGAGAAAGACACTGATGGGAATAGGAAAAGAAATACACCCATCAGGTTGTTTCAGGAACATTATCTGACTGGTATATGTTTCTGAGATTGGTTTTCTGGGGCTTGCTTCTTGTGGAAACAGGCTAAAACCTACCCTGCCATTTCCAAAATAACCAGGTTGTTTTGGGACAAAAGGCAGGACATGTGGAGGCAACCACTGGTGTTTCTTAATCCAGGTCCACTGGCACTGCTGTAAGTAGAAATCCCTATGTGAGTCTGATGGTAGTATTGTAATTTTGTGTAGTTTATTTTTTCTGTAGTCACTTAAGTATTTAAATGGGAAAACCAGAGAGGGAATGCCAGGCATTATATCTTACCATCTTAACCTGACATTAACAATTACTTAAGCGTCACTTCCCTCTTTTTCTCTGCTATTGTTTACTCTTTAGAAATTATAGTGCCTATTAATATCCATTTTTATTTCCCCTGGAGTAATTTGTTTTCAGTCTTGAAAAGACTAGATCTTGTCATATGAGCAGCTGCCTATGGGTATAAGACCACTCTCAATGACTTTAGAAACTTCAGATCAGTGAAGTTGAGAAGCAGGACCACATAATTTGATAATTTGGCTTCAGTTTACCATTCCACTCATTTCAAAAAAATTATTCCTGTGATTTGAGACTTGCCTTAGCCTATGCTACCCTGAAGTCCAAAGCCTGCATGCCATAGGCTTTGTGTAGATAGTTTACCTTTGGAAGAGATTCTAAAGAAGAGGAGTGATGGACTAAGATAAGTGAAACATAGTATCTTGTTCCAAAGAAAAGCAAGATGAACATAGAACAGAATATTTAGAACAACATTTATATTTTAAAATATATCTGGGGATAGTGGAGTAAATCGAGTACATCAGTATATTCAGAGTGACCAAATCAAAAAAAGTACAATTCAAAGAAGTTGATTTTGCCATTGGTAAAACAGCATTGGTTAGGGGGAAAGAGGCTAAAACATGGATTAAAGTGTCCGTGGACAAAAAGAGATATTGAGAACAGACTTGTGGACACAGTGAGGGAAGGAGAGGGTGGGATGAATTGAGAGAAAAGCATTGAAACATACATTACCATACGTAAAATAGATAGTCAATAGGAATTTGTTGTGTGACACAGGGAGCTCAAGCCTTGTGCTCTGTGACAACCTAGAGGTTGTCAAGAGGGGGAAAGGAGGTTCAAGATGGAGGGGACACATGTATACATATGGCTGATTCATATTGATATATGGCAGAAACCAATATGACATTGTAAAACAATTATCCTCCAATTAAAAATAAATTAAAAAAAAAAATTGCCTGCCACTCCAGTGAACAACGAATGCTGCTGCCAGTAAGTCATCAGCCGTTGCAGTTCCATAGTCCCACCCCACCTCCACCATGCTATTCCCTGAAACATGTTATGATTTAATTTTCTTGATGAAATATATTATTCTCCACTCAGTTCATCTTTCACTTCATCTATCCCCCTTCACACCATCTTTCTTCTATAACACACACACACACACACACACACACACACACACACACACACTTTTGCAAGTACTTATGAAAAATAAATTAAAAGGCAATTTCATTTTTCATGATGAGATCACTACTCAATCTCCTTTAAATCTGTCTAAAGTTTGTTCCACCTCAGAACTTCTGAGTTTATCTTGATTCTGTGTTTTGATTAGACTAGCTTCCAAAGTTTAAGGCCAAAACTTTTGCTTTATTCTATACTTTAAACCACTAAAGTAGGGGTGCATTTTCAAATCTTGTCCAAGTCTTAGAGACTTTATTCCCAGTATTCTGAGTAGAGCTTTTTGAATGATGTGTAAAATTCCAGCAATTAAGTACAACAAACATTTAATAAGAGCCTACTATGATCCATGAACTAACCTGGGTGGAGGAATGATAAATAAAGCAAGGTCTTGGCTCTATAGGGAGTTCAAATAAACCAATAACCATACACCAATGAATGTGTTATGAGGCCAGGAATAAAAACAAGTCTGGTTTAAAGTTCTAATTTAGGTTACTGTGTGGATAGAGATTCTATTAAAATATATGGTTGTCGTAGTCTGTGTAGGCTATTATGACAAAATACCAGAGACTGAGTAGTAATAAACAACAGAAATGTATTTCTCTCAGTTCTGGAGGTTGAAAGTCCAAATCCAGTATCTGGTGAGGACGCACTTCTCGACGATAGGTGTGTCTTCTAGCTGAAACCTACATGGTGAGGATCTTTCTCTCTGAATTCTCTTTTATAAGGGCTCTAATCCCATTCATGAGAGTTCTGCCCTCATGTCTTAATTACCTCTCAAAGGTACCACCTCTAAGTCCATCACCTTGAAGCTTAGGATTTAAATGTATGAATTTTAGAGGGACACAAATATTCAGTCTATCTCAAGAGTAAAGCGGAGAAAATTTGTTAATAAAAGATAATGTGTTTGGTTTTGGACAAACTCTGAAGTACCTGCAAGACAGGCAAGGATGTCTGTCTTTATTTGGGTCAAGTCTTGAGTTACAAAGAAATCTAGAGATTAGTTTACATTAGACTTAGGAGTCATTGGCATATGTACGACATATGTCAGCCAGTTATAGGCATGGATGAGAGGTCCCTGAGAGATATAAAAAAATAGAGAGAAGAGATCAGTGTATGAACCCTTGAGGAGCAGCCACTCTAGGGGGACAGTAAAAGAAAGAAGAATAAATGGAGGAGTCCAAGAAATCTATTACAAAGGTATGAGGGAAACCTTGAATCTAGTGGTCTTATGGAAGCCAAGGAAGGAAAGATTTTTCTCAAAGAGGAAACTCACCAGGATAAAATATCAATAGAGGGATAAAGTAGGGATAGAACTAAAAAGAGATAATTTAATTTGAATGCTAGTTCGGTAGGGTTGTGAAGATGGTTGTCAGCTTCTTGTGGGTGGACAAGTGAGTGAGAGGTAGGCTTCTCTTTAAAAAAAAACTTAGTGGATATAATAAGAAAAACTGTGACAATGAAATAGATTTGAAGAAAAAGAAATTGTTGTTATTGTCTCTTGTTTTCTTTTGGAACAAAGATACTTGAGCATGTTTTAATACAGAGGGAATGGAAAAAGAAAGAAGAAAAGGAAGATAAAATAGATTTTGTAGTGTGGGGGAGAAGATGAGATGAGGAGTAAGGTGGAGAAGTCTATCTTGGTAAGGCAAGGGGACATTATCTACTGGGACAGGAAAGAAGATGAGGTATTCAGTGACTTTAGTAATCATAAGAAGCATAAAGAAAGTTGGTACAAGCACACACATGATTATCTCTCCTTTGTTTTTGTAGCAGCAGGCAGGTTTGAGCTAATGAGAACTTGGCCTAGTAAACAGATTTTTCAGTTTTCAAAATTATTTTCTGAAAGTCACTGAAAAAAATATAACTAAATTTTGTTAGGAACACATAGAAACGGTGATCTCCTATATGCCAGATTGTTTCATATTTCAGGAACTTTTAATTTGTCTTGATTTTTGAGAATTTTTTGAAAGCACAGACTTTCTCAATATTTTGACATAAGAGTACTATATCAGTGTGACTGGAATTAAAGTTCACTATATTTAAAATTTTCATATGTTTTCCAATAAATGATACTTGTTGCATTACATTTCACCATGTCACAAAACAAAGCATACTATCTATAAGTCATGCTTCTCATGAGAAAGAAATGTCCTAAATTTTATAGGAACAACATGTAACAAAGAAGGATTTTAATGACACAAGAAAGTCAACATAGGATTTGAACAATTCTTCAGCCAAATCAATCTTTAAAAAAAAATTCTTTGAATTCATTAGAACTCTCATAACAGAAATTCAATGATCTTCTTTCTCAGGTCTCTGATGATTTCTTCTTAAAACCCTTTTATTTGAAAGCTATTTTAATAACTTCCTTGTAACCCATTACATGTTTATCCATAATGTTTCTCAAGCTACTCACAAAGCTTTCAAAATGCCTTCTTTCATAATATTTGTTTATAACAACATAAATCCAACCAATAGATGATTTCTAACTTTCTTGGACTTTCATAAAAATGAAATGTCAGGTGAGGCCTCTGGCTTTCAACAAGAAAAAAAAAAAGTATATGGAAAGGTTAGATAGAAATATTATGTGTTTGTTGAAAAGAATGTTACTACATTAAGTGGATGTTTTCCAATAGATGGATTTAACCATTTCCTTTCCCAAATTACTTTTGCTTTTGTTTATTTTACAGCAACTTATAGCACATGGGCTTCCTGGGTGATTCATTGGTAAAGAATCTGTATGTAATACAGGAGACCTGGGTTTGATCTCTAGGTCAAGAAGAGCCCCAGGAGAAGGAAATGACAACCCACTCCAGTATTCTTTCCTGGGAAATTCCACAGACAGAGATGCCTAATGGGCTATGGTCCATGAGGTCACAAAGAGACAGACATAACCTAGCAATTGAACAAAAACAATTACAGCACATGCTTTTCAACTCCAACATTCACCATATAAACAAAAATTGATGAGCCATGAGGAAAAACAATCAATTGTATTTATTGTGAGAATATTTTAAAAGGTCTATAAATTTTAATTTAGAAACATCAAAAAAATGCAACTTTGTTAAAAAATTTGATATTGAGGAATATTCTACTATGGTAAAAACTTCTTATTTTAAGTAATAAACATTGCTATCATCTGAAATCCATCTGAAATCATACATAATATGTATAATTACATTTGGATTAATATAAAGAGTACTGATAACCCAGGTGTTCCTTCAGCAATGTTTAACATAATAATTAAATTCTAGAAAAAAAATCCAGCTGGTTATTTGACTCATAAAGATTCTCTTTTATTTATTATCATTTACTTTTTATTGAATAATGTGTTAATTTAGCATTATGAATTTAGTACGGAGTAATGTGCTGACAGGAACAAAGCAAAGGAGAAAAGGAAAGATATTCCCATTTGAATGCAGAGTTCCAAAGAATAGCAAGGAGAGATAAGAAAGCTTTCTTCAGTGATCAGTGCAAAGAAGTAGAGGAAAACAACAGAATGGGAAAGACTAGAGATCTCTTAAGAAAATTAGAGATATCAAGGGAACATTTCAGACAAAGATGGGTTCAATAAAGGACAGAAATGGTATGGACCTAGCAGAAGCAGAAGATATTTAGAAGAGGTGGCAAGAATACACAGAAGAACTATACAAAAAAGATCTTCATGAGCCAGATAATCACAATGGTGTGATCACTCACCTAGAGCCAGACATCCTGGAATGTGAAGTCAAGTGGGCCTTAGAAAGCATCACTATGAACAAAGCTAGTGGAGGTGATGGAATTCCAGTTGAGCTATTTCAAATCCTGAAAGAGGATGCTGTGAAAGTGCTGCACTCAATATGCCAGCAAATTTGGAAAACACAGCAGTGGCCAGAGGACTGGAGAAGGTCAGTTTTCATTCCAATCCCTAAGAAAGGCAATCACAAAGAATGCTCAAACTACCACACAATTGCACTCATCTCATATGCTAGTAAAGTAATGCTCAAAATTCTCCAAGCCAGGCTTCAGCAATACGTGAACCGTGAACTTCCAGATGTTCAAGCTGGTTTTAGAAAAGACAGAGGAACCAGAGGTCAAATTCCAATATCCGCTGGATCAACAAAAAAGCAAGAGAGTTCCAGAAAAAAACAAAACAAAACATATATTTCTGCTTTATTGACTACACCAAAGCCTTCGACTGTGTGGATCACAATAAACTGTGGGAAATTCTGAAACAGATGGGAATACCAGACCACCTGACCTGCCTCTTGAGAAACCTGTATGCAGGTCAGGAAGCAACAATTAGAACTGGACATGGAACAACAGACTGGTTCCAAATAGGAAAAGGAGTAGATCAAGGCTGTATATCGTCACCCTGCTTATTTAACTTATATGCAGAGTACATCATGAGAAACGCTGGGCTGGAAGAAGCACAAGCTGGAATCAAGATTGCTTGGAGAAATATCAATAACCTCAGATATGCAGATGACACCACCCTTATGGCAGAAAGTGAAGAGGAACTGAAAAGCCTCTTGGTTAAAGTGAAAGAGGAGAGTGAAAAGGTTGACTTAAAGCTTAACATTCAGAAAACTAAGATCATGGCATCTGGTCCCATCACCTTATGGGAAATAGATGGGGAGACAGTGGAAACAGTGACTAACTATTTTTTGGGGCTCCAAAATCACTGCAGATGGTGACTGAAGCCATGAAATAAAAAGACGCTTACTCCTTGGAAGGAAAGTTATGACCAACCTAGATAGCATATTAAAAAGCAGAGACATTACTTTGCCAACAAAGGTCCGTCTGATCAAGGCTATGGTTTTTCCAGTGGTCAGGTCTGGATGTGAGAGCTGGACTGTGATGAAAGCTGAGTGCCAAAAAATTGATGCTTTTGAACCGTGTTGTTGGAGAGGACTCTTGAGAGTCCCTTGGACTGCAAGGAGATCCAACCAGTCCATCCTAAAGGAGATCAGTCCTGGGTGTTCATTGGAAGGACTGATGTTGAAGCTGAAATTCCAATACTTTGGCCACCTGATGCGAAGAGTTGACTCATTGGAAAAGACCCTGATGCTGGGAGGGATTGGAGGCAAGAGGAGAAGGGTACGACAGAGGATGAGATGGCTGGATGGCATCACCGACTCGATGGGCAGGTGTTTGAGTAAACCCGGGAGTTGGTAATGGACAGGGAGGTCTGGTGTGCTGTGATTCATTGGGTTTCAAAGAGTTAGAAATGACTGAGCGACTGAACTTAACTGAACTGAATGTGCTGACAGATTTATCACATTTGCTAGACACTATTCTGAGTACTCTACAGATATTCTTTATTTAATTTTCTTTTTCAATTTTGGGAAAATTGCTTTGCAATATTGTGATGCCTTCTGCTGTGAAACAATGCAAATTTTTTATTTCATTTTCCCAACATCATTAATGGGGCAGGTAATGTATCATACAAAGTTTACAGATCAGGAAAATGAGACATAGAGGCTGAATAATTTGCTCCATTACACAACTACTAAGTAACAGAGCTGAGGTTTGGACTCAGTGTTGCTTCAGAGCTTCTGTTCTTAATCACCATGTTATAATGTGTTTGATTTGTAGAGCATCCAGTTCAGTTAAGTCAACATTTTTAAAATTAATTAATTTATTTTAATTGGAGGGTAATTACTTTACAGTATTGTAGTGTTTTTTTTTTTTTTTTGTTTTTTTTTTTTTTTTTGCCATACTTTCACATGAATCAGCTATGGGTGTACATGTACTCCCCATCCTGAACCTCCCTCCCAACTCCCTCCCATCCCATTCCTCAGGGTCATCCCAGTACACTGGCCCTGAGCACCCTGTCTCATGCATTGAACCATGACTGGCGATCGAATTCATATATGATAATATACATATTTCAGCATTTATTGCTTATAGACTTTTGGATAACAGCCATTCTGACTGACGTGTAATGGTACCTCATTGTGGTTTTGATTTGCATTTCTCTGTAATGAGTAATGTTGAGCATCTTTACATGTGTTTGTTAGCCATCTGTATGTCTTCTTTGGAAAAATGTCTGTTTAGTTCTCTGGCCCATTTTTTGATTGGGTTGTTTATTTTCCTGGAATTGAGCTACAGGAACTGCTTATATATTTTAGAGATTAATTCTTTGTCAGTTGCTTCATTTCCTATTATTTTCTTTCATTCTGAAGGCCATCTTTTCACCTTGCTTATAGTTTCCTTCATTGTGCAAAAGCTTTTAAGTTTAATTAGGTACCATTTATATATTTTTATTTTATTTCCAGTACTCTGGGAGGTGGGTCATAGAGGATCCTGCTGTGAATTATGTCAGAGAGTGTTTTGCTTATGTTTTCCTCTAGGAGTTTTATAGTTTCTGGTCTTACATTTAGTTCTTTCATCCATTTTGAGTTTATTTTATTTTATTTTTGTATGGTGTTAGAAAGTGTTCTAGTTTCATTCTTTTACAAGTGGTTGACCAGTTTGCCCAGCATCACTTGTTAAAGAGATTGCCTTTTCTCCCATTGCATATTCTTGCATCCTTTGTCAAAGATAAGTCATCCATATGTCTGTGGATTGAACTCTGGTCTCTCTATTTTTTTCCATTGATCTATATTTCTGCCTTTGTGCTAGTACCATATTGTCTTGATGACTATAGCTTTGTAGCATAGTCTGAAGTCAGGCAGGTTGATTCCTCCAATTCCATTCTTCTTTCTCAAGATTGCTTTGGCTATTTGAGGTTTCTTGTATTTCCATACAAATTGTGAAATTATTTGTTCTAGTTCTCTGAAAAATACCATTGGAAGCTTGATAGGGATTGTATTGAATCTATAGGTTGCTTTGAGTAGTATATTCATTTTAACTATATTTATTCCTCTAATCCACGGACATGGTATATTTCTCCATCTATTTGCATCATCTTTGGTTTCTTTCATCAGTGTTTTATAGTTTTCTATATATAGGTATTTTTCTTTTTTAGGTGGATCTATTCCTGAGTATTTTATTATTTTCGTTGCAATGGTGAATGGAATTGTTCCCTTAATTTCTCTGTTTCCTCATTGTTAGTGTATAGGAATGCAAGGGATTTCTGTGTGTTAATTTTATATCCTGAATCTTTACTATATACATTGATTAGCTCTGGTAATTTTCTGGTGGTGTCTTTAGGGTTTTCTATGTAGAGGATAAGGCTTCCCTGGTAGCTCAGTCAGTAAAGAATCTGACTACAGTGCAGGAGACCCAGTTTCAATTCCAGGGTTGGAAGATCCCCTGGAGAAGGAAATGACGACCCACTCCAGTAACCTTTCCTGGAAAATCTCTTGGACAGAGGACCCTGGTGGGCCACAGTCCATGGGTTTACAAAGAGTCAGGCATGACTAAGTGACTAACACTTACTTACTTATGTAGAAGATCATGTTATCTGCAAACAGTGAGAGTTTTACTTCTTCTTTTCTACTCTGGATTCCTTTTATTTCTTTTTCTGCTCTGATTGCTGTGGTTAAAACTTCCAAAACTATGGTGAATAGTAGTGATGAGAGTGGGTGCCCTTGTATTGTTCTTGACTTCAGGGGAAATGCTTTCAAATTTTCACTTTGGAGGATAAGGTGTGCTGTGGGTTTATCATATAACATTTTTATTATGTTGAGGTCTGTTCCTTCTATGCTGCTTTCTGGAGGGTTTTTATCAAAAGAGATTTTGAATTTTGTCAAAGGCTTTATTTGCATCTACCGAGATAGTCATATGCTTTTAACTTTCAATTAGTTAATGTGGTGTATTACACTGATTGACTTGCAGATATTGAAAAATCTTTGCATCCCTGGGATAAAGCCCACTTGGACATGATGCATGATATTTTAAATATGTTGTTGGATTCTGTTTGCTAGAGTTTTGTTAAGGATATTTCATCTATGTTCATCAGTGATATTGGCCTGTAGTTTTCTTTATTTGTGGCATCTTTGTCTGGTTTTGGTATCAGGGTGATGGTGGCCTCATAGAATGAGTTAGGATCTTAACCTTTCTGTGCAATTTTCTGGAAGACTTTGTGTAGGATAGGTATTAGCTCTTCTCAAAATTTTTGGTAGAATACACCTGTGAAGCCACCTGGTCCTTGGCTTTGGCTTGTTGGAAGGTTTTTAATTACAGTTTAGATTTATGTGATTGTGATGTGTCTGTTAAATTTTCTATTTCTTCCTGGTTCAGTTTAGAAGGTTATACTTCTCTAAAAGTTTGTCCATTTCTTCCAAGTTGTCCATTTTATTGACATATAGTTGCTGATAGTAGTCTCTTATGATCCTTTGTATTTCTGTGTTGTCTGTTGCACTTTCTCCATTTTCATTTCTAATTTTGTTGATTTGATTCTTCTCCCATTTTTTTCTTAATGAGTCTGACTAATGGTTTTTCTATTTTTTCTCATGGTAATTAATTATTTTGATAGAAGCTAAACCAATTACACTTAATTACTTACAATCTTGAGTTTAAAAATATTGATGCAAAAACTCTGTAGCTATGTAAATGCACTAATATGATTTTTTTGCCTTTTTTTTTTTCATTTATTTTTATTACTTGGAGGCTAATTACTTTACAATGTTGTAGTGGTTTTTGCCATACATTAACACGAATCAGCCATGGATTTGCATATGTTCCCCATCCTGATCCCCCCTCCAGCCTCCCTCCCCATCACATCCTTCTGGGTCTTCCCGGTGCACCAGCCCTGAGCACTTGTCTCTTGCATCCAACCTGGGCTGGTGGTGTGTGTCACCCTTTATAGTATACTTATTTCAATGCTATTCTCTCAGAACATCCCACCCTTGCCTTCTCCCACAGAGTCCCAAGTCTGTTCTGTACATCTGTGTCTCTTTTTCTGTTTTGCATATTGGGTTATTGTTACCATCTTTTTAAATTCCATATATATGCATTAGTATACTGTATTGGTATTTAATTTTCTGGCTTACTTCACTCTGTATGATGGGCTCCAGTTTCATCCATCTCATTAGAACTGATTCAAATGCATTCTTTTTAATGGCTGAATAATATTCCATGGTGTATAGGTACCATAGCATCCTTATCCATTCGTCTGCTGATGGGCATCTAGGTTGCTTCCATGTCCTGGCAATTATAAACAGTGCTGTGATGAACATTGGGGTGCACGTGTCTCTTTCAGATCTAGTTTCCTCGGTGTGTATGCCCAGGAGTCGTATTGCTGGGTCATATGGCAGGTTTTTCTATTTAATTATTTTCTCAAAGAACCAGCTTTAGTTTTGATGGTTTTTGCTCTAGTTGCCTTTGTTTCTTTTTTTTTTTCATTTATTTCCTCCCTAATTTTTATGATTTCTCTCCTTGTACTAACTCTGGGATTCTTCATTTCTTCTTTTTCTATTTGCTTTAGGTGTAGAGTTAGGTTATTTATTTGATTTTCCCTTGTTTCTTAGGTAAGCTTATATTGCTATGAACCTCCCCCTTTCAGTTCAGTTCAATACAATTACTCAGTCATGTCCGACGCCTTGTGACCCCATGAACCACAGCATGCCAGGCCTCCCTGTCCATCACCAATTCCCGGAGTTTATTCATACTCATGTCCATTGAGTCGGTGACGCCATCCAGCCATCTCATCCTCTGTCATCCGCTTCTCCACCTGCCTCCAATCCCTTCCAGCATAAGGGTCTTTTCCAATGAGTCAACTCTTCTCATGAGGTGGCCAAAGTATTGGAGTTTCAACTTCAGCATCAGTCCTTCCAATAAACGCCCAGGACTGATCTCCTTTAGGAGGGACTGGTTGGATTTCCTTGCAGTCCAAGGGACTCTTAAGAGTCGTCTCCAACACCATAGTTCAAAAGCATCAATTATTCAGCACTCAGCTTTCTTCACATCCAACTCTCACATCCATACATGATCAATGGAAAAACCATAGCCTTGACTAGACGGACCTTTGTTGGCAAAATAATGTCTCTGCTTTTTACTATGCTATCCATGTTGGTAATAACTTTCCTTCCAAGGAGTAAGCGTCTTTTTTTTTTTTTTTTCCACTTATTTTTATTAGTTGGAGGCTAATTACTTTACAATATTGTAGTGGGTTTTGCCATACATTGACATGTATCAGCTATGGATTAACATGTGTTCCCCATCCTGAACCCCCCTCCCACATCCCTCCCCATCCCTTCCCTCTGGGTCATCCCAGTGCACCAGACCCGAGCACTTGTCTCATGCATCCAGCATAATTTCATGGCTGCAATCAACATCTGCAGTGATTTTTGGTGCCCCAAAAAATAAAGTCTGACACTCTTCCCACTGTTTCCCCATCTATTTGCCATGAGGTGATGGGACCAGATGCCATGATCTTAGTTTTCTGAATGTTGAGCTTTAAGTCAACTTTTCCACTCTCCTCTTTCACTTTCATCAAGAGGCTTTTTAGTTCCTCTTCGATTTCTGCCATAAGGGTGGTGTCATCTGCATATCTGAGGTTATTGATATTTCTCCCTGCAATCTTGATTCCAGCTTGTGCTTCTTCCAGCCCAGCATTTCTCATGATGTACTCTGCATATAAGTTAAATAAGCAGGGTGACAGTATACAGCCTTGACCTATTTCTTTTCCTATTTGGAACCAGTCTGTTTTTCCATGACCGTTTCTAACTGTTGTTTCCTGACCTGCATACAGGTTTCTCAAGAGGCAGGTCAGGTGGTCTGGTATTCCCATCTGTTTCAAAATTTCCCTCAGTTTATTGTGATCCGCACAGTCGATGGCTTTGGTGTAGTCAATAAAGCAGAAATAGATTTTTTTTTCTGGAACTCTCTTGCTTTTCTGATGATCCAGTGGATGTTAACAACTTGATCACTGGTTCCTCTGCCTTTTCTAAAACCAGCTTGAATATCTGGAAGTGCACGGTTCACATATTGCTGAAGCCTGGCTTGGAGAATTTTGAGCATTACTTTATTAGCATGTGAGATGAGTGTAATCATGTGGTAGTTTGAGCATTCTTTGGCATTGCCTTTTGTAGGGATTGGAATGAAAACTGACCTTTTCCAGTCCTGTGGCCACTGCTGAGTTATCCAAATTTGCTGGCATATTGAGTGCAGCACTTTCACAGCATCCTCTTTCAGGATTTGAAATAGCTCAACTGGATTTCCATCACCTCCACTAGCTTTGTTCATAGTGATGCTTTCTAAGGCCCACTTGACTTCTCACTCCAGGATGTCTGGCTCTAGGTGAGTGATCACACCACCATGATTATTTGGCTCATGAAGATCTTTTTTGTATAGTTCTTCTGTGTATTCTTGCCACCTCTTCTTAATATCTTCTGCTTCTGTCCCTACCATTTCTGTCCTTTATTGAGCCCATCTTTGCATGAAATATTCCCTTGGTATCTCTAATTTTCTTTTTTTTTTTTTAATTCATTTTTATTAGTTAAAGGCTAATTACTTTACAATATTGTAGTGGTTTTTGCCATGCATAGACATGAATCAGCCATGGATTTACATGTGTTCCCTATCCTGATCCCCTCTCCCACATCCCTCCCTATCCTATCCCTCTCGGTATTCCCAGTGCACCAGCCCTGAGCTCTTATCTCATGCATCCAACCTGGAAGATATCTCTTGTCTTTCCCATTCTGTTGTTTTCCTCTATTTATTTGCATTGATCGCTGAGGAAGGCTTTCTTATCTCTCCTTGCTATTCTTTGGAACTCTGCATTCAAATGGGCATATCTTTCCTTTTCTCCTTTGCTTTTCACTTCTCTTCTTTTCACAGCTATTTGAAAGGCCTCCTCAGACAACCATTTTGCCTTTTTGCATTTCTTTTCCATGGGGATGATCTTGCTCCCTGTCTCCTGTACAATGTCATAGACCTCCGCCCATAGTTCATCAAGCACTCTGTCTATTAGATCTAGTCCCTTAAATCTATTTTTCACTTTCACTGTATAGTCATAAAGGATTTGATTTAGGTCATATCTGAATGGTCTAGTGGTTTTCCCTACTTTTTTCAATTTAAGTCTGAATTTGACAATAAGGAGTTCATGTTCTGAGCCACAGTCAGCTCCTGGTCTTTTTTTTTTTTTTTTTTTTTCTGACTGTATAGAGCTTCTCCATCTTTGGCTGCAAAAAATATAATCAATCTGATTTTGGTGTTGACCATCTGGTGATGTCCATGTGTAGAGTTTACCCCTACCCCCTTTTTCTCTACAGTTAGTGTCAGCCTTTCTTGATCTGTTACCACGCCTTCTTTAAAACTTCTTGCCATCACTTGCTTCTAGGATGTTGCTCTCTTGTTCTTAAATTTCTCAGTCTGGTGTATTCTTGATGTCTGCTAGCCTCTTTTCTTTCTTCCGCTGTTTAATTCTGGATGCCCTTCAAGGTTTAACCTTTGATCTTTTAATACTTCAGAGATTTTATCTCTCAAAAAGGTTTAAACTACCACCTGACAACCGAAATCTAAACTTTTGCTTTGATTGTTGACTTTTGTTCCAAATAGCTGGCCCAAACTTTGTAGCTCTTTAACATGGCATATTTATTTGCATCGCAATACTTTGTGCCTAGAACGATTTTTGTACCTTTTCTTAATCAAGTCTGTATTTTAAAAGATGATGATCATCTCTAAGGTAGAGATAGTTTTCCACTTATTTTGCATCTTCCTAAATCTTCTAATAAAGTGCTCTGAATATAATGAGTATTTAATACTAGTTTTGAAAAGAAGTTAAATTGTTTGAGTCAGTTTCACTTTATTTCTGACTTTCAACTACTTGCTTAGCAATAGCAATATAAAAATGGATGACATCATTTTTCCTGAAACTCATAGTTTTGAGAATGGTGAGATAGATATGTAAGCAAGCCCAATCAACTTGTTAAGAGGCATAATAGAAGTAAAAGTTTCATAGGTAGCTCAGGGAAAGTAGTGAATGACTATGAGGAAGTGGTTGATACGCAAATACTTTCAGATATTTCAGTAGCTAAAGAAAGTAAAATATTCATTTGTTAGGTAGTAGAATGGTAAAGAAATCCAGACAAAAGGCCTGGATAATAGATTTCTGAATAATTGAGAGCTGCCTGTAATATATTTTTGACATGAAGTAGTGCTGGAGACTAATAGAAAAGTTCCCCCTCTCAAAGACAACTTGAAATGTATTATGGTCTTTGGGAGATGATTTTTTTTTTTCCCTTGTAAATGTATTTTAGCTGAGACTCATTGAGCATGATAAACTGAAGTGAAAATTTTAAATGGATGATAGAAATTAACTTTTTCACTAATTTTTATTCTAAGGAGTTCATCTGAGTATATAAAAAATATAAATAATCATTTTGTGCCAGAAGTCAGATTTTCTAATATTAAAGTCTAATGTAAACCTCTTCGCAAATACAATACTCTTTAAGTTTTAGGAAAATGAACTAAAATCTGACTCCCATAACCACAGCACACCTCGAAGTTTTAACTTAAATGGAAATGTGAGGCTTACTGAAATCTTGCACATTTTTGTTCTTGTTTCAATTGGCAAATTATATATATATATATATATATATATATATATATATATATATATATATATATATATAATATGGGTATGTTTATCATTTTTAGTAAATCTTATATAAATGCACAAGAAGGAGATTGTAACTATGAAACTAAAGCTGGGCTTGTTGCTTTAAAAGCAAAAAGACTTTTTTATTATTTATTTTTGCCTGAAAAAATATTTTAAAGATGTTAGGTTGCTGAGCTTAAAAATGACAGCTCTGGCTTTAGACATTTAATTGCTGCTTGGGGATAATTACTTGTGCAAATAAAATTTCTGTGCCAATCTGCAAGTCTTGGCTGCCATCTGTTGGCTCTCTAAGAAATCTGTAAACTGCCTTCTAATGATAATGGTAAAATGAACCTTCAAGAGAATTGAATGGAATTCTAGGAGTTATCCAGGGCACTACCTAGAGTCTCCTTTCAAATCACATACATGTTTAAGTTATTAAAAAGAAGAACTACCACAAGCACTGTTTTATGTGTGTAGGGAATTTCTGCATATTCAGAATGTTGTTGATGGTCCTGGCACCCATTTTAAAGCAAGAAAAAGTTCTGGTACATAAACAAGAGAAACAATCAGAATATATTATTTTTTCAAAAATTTGATTGCTCCAAAATACATACACATAATCTCTGAACATATGTGTACAAACTAACCATTCATACTAGCAGACAATTCATACTTTAAAAAAATATCTTTTGTTTCAGGAGTGAGAATAAAATAAAGGAAAGCAACAGTCCTTTTGTACTTGGCATATTAAGTGAAGGGTATGATTGCTCTCCACAAATTGGTCTTTGTGCTCATTTCCTTCTCTTATACTCTGCTTGCTTGTATTTTTACCATGAACAAGATAAGAAAATTGGCTTTGTGTGTTATGGGGATACTGAATATGCTCCAGAGAAAATGAAAGGTCAGAGAGCCAGCAGCAAGGTGCATTTCTGGTGGCCTCATCATTCCCTCCTGGAGTTATGTATTTGAAGCACAAACAAGATCCCCTTACCCCAGTTTTGCTATTCCTCCCCCAGCTCACCTCTTTTCAACACTGTGATTTATAATTAAAGACATGCTTTGCCTTTCTAGTCCCTTGCCTTTTCTGAAACTTCCCTCTCAACAAGTAAATTGCTTAAGTAAAAGTTTTTCCTATCAACATCTCTCTCAGGAATAAAAATACTACAGAAACCCTATATAAATTGGAAAATCTGAACTACTTCCAATAAATGTGTAAATGTAATTAGAAAAATGCACGATCTTCCACATCATTATCCCTGTTTTAAAGCCACTGAGTAAAATGAAACTGTCTGTGGGCAAATGGCTTTCAGAGCAGACATACTGTCCCTCCTACTGTATTGTTATATGGATCGTTCACATAATAGCTTAGAAAATATTCTAGTAATTCACAGCTGTAAACTCTCCCTATGTTTGTGCTGTGATTGTACTAAAAAATGTGATGATAAAATAGTCACGTGCAGGTAAACCAATTGGTAGACAAAATGTTTGTTTGGAATTGGACTATCATGTTTTATTTTTATTCCTATTTTACCCTTAAAGGAAGAAAGAGAGAGAGAAAAAAAAAGTGATGTTCTGTATACTTGAATGACAACAACTGTTTCTATACTGCAAGATATATAAGCTAAATAATTTTATCCCATAAACCAGTATTTCCTTCATATATATATATATATATTTCCTTCATATATATATATGCCTTTATTTTTACATATAATGGGACTTTCCTAGTGGCTCAGCTGGTAAAGAATACGCCTGCAATGTGGTAGATCTGGGTTCAATTCCTGGGTTGGGAAGATCCCCTGGAGAAGGGAACGGCTGCCCACTCCAACATTCTGACCTGGAGAATTCCATGGACTGTATATTCTATGGTTTTACAAAGAGTCGGATACAACTGAGCCACTTTTTCACTTTCACTTTTATCCCATAAGCCAGCATTTCCTTCACACACACACACACACACACACACACACATGTTTTTATTTTTTTATATATAACAGTTTCCATAGATAAGCAGAAGTGAGATATACAAAGGAAGAAAAGATGAATAACTGGGAGAGCCCAAAACAGCAGTAATTTTGTGGTTACAAGGGAAATATGAAAATATCAAAATGGGTGATTAGAAATCTTTGAATAAGAGTGGGTTAAAAGTCATGATGTTTTAAAACTATGAATTTTAGTAATATGTTTGAATAACTTTCTGAGACAGAAACTTGGGGGAAAAATGAAGTCTTACTTATCCTTAGAATATTTTAATTAGTGTCTGATGATAGAACTGCAGAGAATGGCTAAGAATTCTACTGGACTAATGATGAAATGTGCTAGGCAAATGACTCAACTTAATCTCAGTTAGACTCATTAGTATTACACTGTGTACTATATCCACAACCTGGAAGACAACCAGAAATCCCAAAGTCATTTGTTCAAAAGATTTATAACTATGTGAGACAATAGGAACAGTAAGAAATATTTTTTTTCTGTAAAGAGGATAAAACATCTATGATAAAAATAATTTTAATGTGCTATTTTGCTTAAAAGAATAATAGACTTTATAAGATTCAGAAGCAAAATACATATATAATCATATCTTCATCAATAATTCCAAGTGCTTCATTGAAAATTCAAGAAAATACTTCCTGAACCAAAAAAAGGTCTTTTTTGTTTTTGACATTTTATTGTCTGATATAATATTCAAGTAAAGGAAGTTATTATACTATTTCAGAAAATAAAATAATGGATACTCTGTTTTTTTTTTTTTTTTGGATACTCTGTTTTAACTCATTAAATTAAAACCATAATTCTGAAAATTTCCTTAGCTCTATCCCTGGGCATTTCTTTTGTGTATTTATTTATACTTTCACAGGTTTATTGAGATTAGGCTATATGTAAAACATACGTGTATGTAAACACATGCAAAACTGCACCCATGTGGACATATACTCCTTTAGAGACCAATGAAAATCTATATAAAAATGAATCATTTATTGGGATATTTGCAAAATAACTTCTGTCAGCTAAATAATTTTAGTTACAGAAATAATACGTTTCTTTTAAAATAAGTCAAACAACAAATTCATGAAATAAGAAATATGCAAAGTAACCTGTCATTTACCAGTCAGATCTCTCTGTCTCCCCTTTCTCTCACACACACATGAATCAGATTTGAGATGTGTATTTGTGTGTATGTGTGTGAGAGAGACAAAGAGAGGGAGTATTTGTTTTGCTACTTGAAGTTTGGCTATTTTCACTTAGTACTTTACCTTGGTTATCTTACTATTTTATTACATATAGATCTACTTAATTATTTCTTAAATTTGTATACTATACAAAAGTATAGAAAGACCATAAAATATTTCAGTTCAGTTGCTCAGTCGTGTCTGACTCTTTGTGACCCCATGAACCGCAGCACTCCAGGCCTCCCTGTCCATCACAAACTGCCGGAGTCCACCCAAACCCATGTCCATTGAGTCGGTGATGCCATTCAACCAACTCATGCTCTGTCATCCCCTTCTCCTCCTGCCCTCAGTCTTTCACAGCATCAGGGTCTTTTCCAATGAGTCAGCTCTTCGCATGAGGTGGCCAAATTATTGGAGTTTCAGCTTCAGCATCAGACCTTCCAATGAACACCCAGGACTGATCTCTTTTAGGATGGACTGGTTGGATCTCCTTGCAGTCCAAGGGACTCTCAAGAGTTTTCTCCAACACCACAGTTCAAAAGCATCAATTCTTCGGTGCTCAGGTTTCTTTGTAGTCCAACTCTCACATCCATACATGACCACTGGAAAAACCATAGCCTTGACTAGATGGACCTCTGTTGACAAAGTAATGTCTCTGCTTTTCGATATGCTATCTAGGTTGGTCATAACTTTCGTTCCAAGGAGTAAGCGTCTTTTAATTTCATGGCTGCAGTCACCATCTGCAGTGATTTTGGAGCCCAGAAAAATAAAGTCAGCCACTGTTTCCACTGTTTCCCCATCTATTTGCCATGAAGTGATGGGACCGGATGCCTTGATCTTAGTTTTCTAAATGTTGAGCTTTAAGCCAATTTTTTAACTCTGCTCTTTCACTGTTCATTGATATGCACTCAGATTGTTCCCACTCTATCACTATTACAAATAGTGCAAAAAATGCACAAATCTGTATGTATATATAACTGTGCACATGTGTAGACTTTTCTGTGGAACAGATTCATATAAGTACACTGCTGGACCAAAAGGCAGGCACAAAAAATTGAAAATAATTTTTCCATAGGACCTAGTCTAATATTAGCATATGCAAACAAAAATTAGCCATGGTGACAAAATGTGTAAAAGATTATTCTTACTTTGTTTGGCTAGTCCTGGGAACCAGAAACTTGTCTGTAATAGAAAGGTTAATCCAGCCTAGGACTCTGTATCCACCAAAATAATGCAATTTTTTTTTTAAAGAAAATAATGGTTTTGTTGAGTTTGACTGTTTATATGAATACAATATAGTCTTTCTTTATCTCTATCAGTAATACTTATGTGGGTTTTTGTTCTTTTGAAGACAAAAGAGTTGTTAAATTGAGTTTGACTGTCCCTGTGCATATTATATAGTTCTCCACACTAAGTATTTTTTAATTAATTTATTTTAATTGGATAATAATTACAATACTGTGATGGTTTTGCATACATCAACATGAATTGGCCACAGGTATACATGTGTTTCCACCCAGATCCTGAACTCCTTCCCCCCACTTAGCTCCCTCCTCACCTGATCCCTTCAGGTTGTCGCAGAGCTTTGAGCACACTGCATTATACATCAAACTCCCACTGGTTATCTGTTTTACATATGGTAATGTATATGTTTAAATGTTATTCTCTGAAATCATCCCACCCTCTCCTTCTCCCACTGAGTCCAAAAGTCTATTCTTTATGAGAGATGATAAAGAATCTGCCTACAGTGAGGAAGACCTGGGTTTGATCCCTGGGTTGGGAAGATCCCCTGGAGAAGGGAACTGCTACTCACTCCAGTATTCTGACCTGGAGAATTCCAAGGGCTATACAGTCCACGGGGTCGCCAGGAGTCAGACACAACTGAGCAAATTTCACTTTCACACCAACAATCACATGAAGTACTTTTTGAGATGTCAGCCATGTGATGAATACAATACCTTCTAATCTGGTTGTGCCTTGGTTCATTTTCAAGGAACTGACACTTTTTACTGAGTCGCATGCCCTTCTTGTCACATTGGGATTGTTATGTCCAAGATCTGTAATCTCAGTTTTTACTTATGAATTTGCATAAATATTACTTTAAACCACATCTTTATTCAATTACTTCTAATTTATCCAATTACTTCAGAGGTTCTGCTTCCATCAAGCATGCTGTGCCCAATACTATTTTTTCTACCATTCACCTAAGAATGTCAATTCTACTGTGGCTGTATATTTGAGCACTTTGTATTGTGTCTATGTTCTGTATTTCATCAGTATTTTGGTACCATGGTGACAGAAGTGTAGCAGAGCAGGATCCTTTCTGGGACAGACCACTCCTCATACCCTCTGCTTTAGCTCCTCACCTTACTGTTATACCCAGATAACAGTGTCTGATGCACATTTCCTGAATTGTTTTATAGATGTGAAAACCCCAACCAAATGAAAGAAATTAACTACCTGATGACCAAGAACACTTAGCCCCCAGACCTACTGGATCCTGAGGACTGATAATGTTAATTCCTGTGACACTACCCTGTTACCTCACCATCAACCAATCAGAGAATTGTGCATGAGCTGATCACATAACCCACTCCTTCACCTGGCCTTTAAAAATGCTCTCCTGAAACTCATTAGGGAGTTCCAGGTTTTTGAGCACTAGCTGTACTGGACTTCTTGTATGGTGCCTTAAAATAAATTGTGTCATTTCCTTCACCACAGCCTTGTGTCAGTAGATTGGCTTTACTGAGTCGACCCAGTAACCACACACAGGTTGACCCTGGCACATTTGGCCCAGGTCTGATTTGGTAACAGCGTGAGTATTTTAAACACTTTTAGGCTGAAAGACTGAGGATACTTATGCTCACTGGGA
This sequence comes from Dama dama, assembly GCF_033118175.1. Lineage (NCBI taxonomy): Eukaryota > Metazoa > Chordata > Mammalia > Artiodactyla > Cervidae > Dama > Dama dama. The sequence continues at coordinate 69,341,029 of NC_083714.1, read as the reverse complement.
TCTGAATCGTGTCACAGCATATTCTGTGTATTACCATTAATAAACCTCTGCAGGTAGCCATCTACTACTTCACCCTTATCCTCATCCACTCTCTTGGGATATAAACACCACCTCACTCTCATTACCCCAAATTCATGAGCACAATGTTATATTTATAATAAACACTCAAACATTTGTTTAATAAATTAGTGAATTCATCTTACTGACAGATTATTCTACAATGAAGTTTGTCAAAGTGCTGAAGTCTGCCATATTGTCATTTTTACTTTGTAGAATTTGGAGTAGTTTGATAAAAATAAAATTGTTTGCTCAAATCTTAGTATTCTATAAATCTGCCATATAACCTTGCTTTTCTCCCACATGTATGCAATGCTGGAGACCATTATAGGCCATTAAGATACCATTAAGAGCACCCGTGCCATTTTTTTACATTATGCCTTTGGTATTTTCTTAATGCTTTGTTGTCACAGAAATGAATTGTTCATATTTTAACACAGTGGTCATAATCATTATTATTAACTATTTAGTATTTGTCACTCTAAATGTTCTATCACCCATTAAAATAGGTGAGAATTATATTCTGTAGAAAATACCAACAACTAAACATTGACCTTTTCAGTGTTCTGATATAACACATCCATTCTATAAAAATATTAAATTAATGATGGACCATAAACTTTGATAAGCAGAGAGCACTAGTTAGCAAGAAAGAATTTGCCCTCAGTCACTTTAATGGGAACAGAAAATGGCAGGGATGTGACCTCTTTTGATTTCATGTAGTGCGTACAGATTTGTGGTCTGCTCCAGGTAACATTGGAGCTTTGAATGCTGCCTGCTGCCAGTGAATAATGATGCTTTGGATTCTGGATTGGTGTCTGGCATTTCTATTCTCTTTCTTCTCTATCACATCATTCTTTGATTGAAGCTTGTGGATGAAATCAGACATGTACAAATGTTAAATCAGAAAATTCAAGGTCTTGTGTAAGTGTGAACCCTTTATAAACCTTTTTCCTATACTTGGAATAGCCTCTTCTCTTCATATCATGGTCCTGTTTATCTTTGAAGTTCACTATGAGGTTCTCATCTTTCATGCTGATTATACTGAGTCATGGCCAAATTAGAGAATATTTTTTTTAATGTTCATATTATTTACAAATTGGCCATAACTTGAAAAAAGCAACATAATAACTAGAAAAGTATACCAAGAAGTAGGTGATCTGTCTTCCATTTCCCTTTGTTATGTTAATAGTAGCTTAGAGGAGGTATTATACACCAAGAGTAGCATAGGCCAATTTTTAGGACTACTAATCTCAATCTTGCATTTTCTAATCCATTAAAAAAGATAATAGAGAATCAAGAGAGGAAAACTTCCCTTGAGTCTGTTGACAAGTTCTTTTCCCAGTAAAAACTATATTCCATTCTTAACTGAACCTCTTGTACATTTTGGAGGACTAAGCTATTGTTTTTCCTCTGATCTTTGTAAGAAATGTTGCTAATTGCCTACCTAATATCAATTTTTCTTAAAAAAAATCTTCTTTTCTTCCTTACTAATAGGGCTATATTTTTTTTTGGGGGGGGGGCGGGGATTGGCATAGTGTATTTTTCATTTTCATGAAGGAAAGGTATTAATACATTTACCAGACCCCCTTATCATTAGGCATGCCATGTAACCTTGTTCTGGCTAGTGAGATATATGTAGAATTTTACCCAAACTGTCTTTCAAGAGAGCTACTGTTTATCTGATAGATATATATAGAGAGAAACTCAGCTGCAGTGAGTATTTTGCCCTTCTCCCTCTGCCTGTAGTTAACAATGCAGAGAAACAGAAGCAACTTGGCATAGTGAGGCCACATTGCCAACCTTGGACTGTTTACTTATTGATAATTTTTTAAGTGAGAAAAATACAATCTTACATATTTAAGACATTATTTTTCAGATTTTCTATTAGTATCTCTGGAAAGTAATCTTTTCCAACACAACTTATAAGAGAACTTCTTGGGGAGTGATAAAGAGATGGTGAGAGGCAGGGAGGGTGGAAGGCAGAAAGAGAAGTAGAGAGAGAGAGAGAATGAATGAGAATGAGATTAGTTGTGTGTATGTAGGAGTGAGGGGAAGCTTCCTATTCTTCCTAGGAAATGAAGATGCATGGTTAAAAACTGCTTTATGATGGTATCATGAGTGGGTGATATGTAACATAAGCAGTAGAATTACAATAGTTGAGATGATTATTTGGACGATTCCCTTGCTGAGTATAAAGTGACTGATTAAAGGTTTAGACAAAGAGAGTGGGATGAGAATAACAATAGATTGGGGGAAGGACAAAGAAATATAGATGGAATGGAAAAGAAGAAATTATAAACATGACAGTTACATAAAGTTCTAAGTATAATAAAAGTCCAGATTAGCTCAAAACTGTTTCAAATGAATGAAAAAATACAAAAAGCAATGAATACATTTTGTACATGAAACTACTCCCAAGTTATCACTTAAGCCAATCTAGCATTCATTCCCAAGGGAGAATTTTTTTTGAGAATCCTTGGTTTAGGCTAAAGAAAATAAGCATCAATCATATTGGTGAAATCTGAATCTTGACATGCATGTGTCATTTACTCCCTGTTATCTTTGTTCTGTGGATAAAAAGGAAACTGAAGCATTTGGTGAACTGTTATTTGTATTGCATCTCGGAAAACCGGTTGTGATTTTTCTTTGCTTTACGCCATTAGGATAATCCTCTAAATTAGGCTTTTCTGGTATGTGTCTTATAATTTCCTTGTTTCTGCTAAATGAACCAGATTACCCAAAACAAGATTTTGCCATTTTATGTGTAAGGATATTATGTGGGATTCATAAACCAAATTCATCTTGTCACTAGGGACAGATGTTTTTGCATTGTCAAGTTCTAGGCTTATTAGTTTGGGTTTGAATATGGCTAGAAATTTCAAACTGCCATACTTAGTCTCCCTGCATTCAGCTCCAAAGACTATAGAGTGGAAGCTTGATCAATTGTAAGTAATTTAAAGAAAAGTTGTAATTTCTTCTTCTCTGGGGATTCTGATGTCAAGGATTAAGCACTGTCTTTCTGGGATTGTGAGAGTATGATGCTGCCTTGAGGCAGCTAAAATAACTATTTTGTATCTTATTTTTACATACTGCTTCTTTTGTGAATTTTGAAAGCAGACTTTTAGAAGGGATTAACTATTATAGTTTAGAGAATAATTAGGATTAAGTTTCACCAAAAGTGCAAGGCATTTTACACCAGTACAACTCATAAGTAGCAGTGAAACTAGATGTCTACCCACTACAAATGGTTTTATAAGCCGTGGTATGTAAAAGTTAAAATCATATATGCTAACACATGACATATTATGAATATTTTCTGAAAACAACAAAATATAGTAGGAAACTCATGGTGGTTTGTCTTACACAAACTGAATGCTCTGAGAAGCATTCAGTGTCGGGATTCTACTATACTGGCAAAGCGGTTGTAATTTACTGAAAAGTACCTTAGTGATCTGAACAATTTAACAATAATTTCAAATAACATTGTATCTTCTAATATTACTCTTCCATGGGATTCTATCTATTTTTTTCTAAATCTTTGCAGAAAATATGCATGAGAATTTTGACAGAAATTCATATTGTTTTGGAGCCTTCTATTAATACTCTGATCTTAATCGCTTTCCATTTACAAAGCAGGAATTATCTTTATCTCACGTGGAAGACTTTCTGAATCTCAATCAATTGGTCTGTCCTTGGTTTTTAAAGCTTATTTGGTAAACAAAACAAAACAAACAAACAAAAAACAACAACAAAAAAAAATGACTGGAGACTGGATGGAGAATAATTATCAAAGATAATTACTATGCCAGAGATTTTGAAAGCATCTTAATTTTGACGTAATTCAGAAGACATAATTCAGAAGACATTAGACAAATGCTGTCACATTTTAATCAATATTTTAAGGCACTGTGTTATATATATATATACACAGAAATCTCAGAAGTTCTCTCTTTATAGCTGTTGGTTGAGAGAAATTATTCTTCTATCATGCTATCTCTAATACCCCCTTGGAATAGTAGTTCTGAAAAGGGAAGTGGTGTGTATGTGTATATATATATACACACACCAATGTGCTGTAGCATTCTGCTTTCAGGAATCCTAAGTGTTGCATAAACATTAAGCTGTGTCTTTGCTCCATTCTCTTCACAGAGTCAAGCACACAGTGGGTTAAGTGATTTGCCCAAGGCAGCGTATTGTGCCAGTTACAGAGCTGAATATTGAGCCAGAAGTCAGGCTCACAGGTAATGCAACATCTAAATGAGAAGTTATTTTTTCTGTTGTTGGTTCTGTTGCTTATCCTGTTTCTCTGTATAACAACACATCAACTACATTCCCTTCCTTTATGATCAGGTTTAGTGTTTGTATAGCTATTCTAAATCACAGATGCCTGCTTTAAATGAGAAACTACGAGAAGGTAGGGACTATTTATGCAAAAAAGACAAATGGAATTAACAGTCAGCTCTCCAATAAGTCTACAATTCTTTTATAATCTGACAAAATCTACAATAAATATGGTTAAAAATATCACAATATGAGGGAGTGCTGAGGCTTTCTTCCAACAAGTAATTGACTTTCCACTTCCCTTTTCAGAACTACTATTCCAAGGGGGTATTAGAGATAGCATGATAGAAGAATAATTTCTCTCAATCAACAGCTATAAAAACAGAACTGAGATTTTTGTTGGTCACTGTGATTAAAAAAGAAAATTGATGTGGATTGAGTATGTTTTATTTTTATAATGCCAATAATTATTGTCAGAGTTCATTAGTCATTACCAATTTTACCAATTTGCCTCCTAGTGAGGCAGAAATTAATTCAGCAGACAATTAATCTGATAGTAAAATGAAACAAAGACCATACAAGCAGTCACAGCCTCATTGTCATATTAATAATTTAAATTAGCATGCTAAGACTCATCAAATTTTTTTCAGTACACCATTACATTTGATCCTCACAATAGTCTCACCAAGACATACATTCTTATCCCATTTTATTTTCGATCTATTTTGATACCTGATAGGTTTAAGTCAAGTGATAGGTTTAAGATTAAAGAGTGATATGGATACTATAGTGTTCATTATACTATGCTTCTAGAAAGGCCTTCAAAAACATCAGACCTGGATAACTGATTTTATTCAAGAAAGACAGTATTTCTGTATTACCTGAAACCCAAATGCCATATTCTTCTCTACATCTATCTCTAGATCACACAGGTATCTCCTAGGGAGGTTTTATAAACTCATCACATATGCTAGTTTACCTTTAAACAAATTTTACTCCTTTCCAGACCCCATATAATTAATATGTCTATCATTATTCACTTTGCTTCTTTGTTAAACATGCTTTTCGTTAAAATATATTTGAATTCTAAAAAGCCAATGTTTTTTACCTAGATGATCTTATTATCTTACCTAAACTTTGGACATCCAAAGTCTAGTAGACTTTGCCACAAGTTATATAAATTCCACTCATTATCATCTGTACTATTTTCACTATTCCTTCTCATATTGCTGGACATAAGTCAGGTGGACCAATGGTGGGCCAAATCACTGATTCGGGAGGGGAGAGGGGAAGCCCTGATTTATAGCATTTGATGATTTACATTGTGTAAATTCTACCACCACTGTTGACTTCAAGCTAATAATGAGACAATATTGAACACAGAATTGAGAAGAGATGCACACATTCAAACTCTTGTAAGCTGGAATGAGCTGACTATAGAATACCATGCAAAGGAAGATCTACAATGTTAAATTGTGAGGACGTGTACAGAATAATCATTGGAAGGACTGATACTGAAGCTGAAGCTCCAATACTTTGGCCACCTGATGTGAAGAGTTGACTCATTAGAAAAGACCCTGATGCTGGGAAGGATTGAAGGCAGGAAGAGAAGGGGATGACAGAGGATGAAATGGTTGGATAGCACCACAGACTCAATGGACATGAGTTTGAGCAAGCTCCAGGAGATGATGAAGGACAGGGAAGCCTGGCATGCTGCATTCCATGGGGTTGCAAGGAGTCAGACACAACTGAGTGACTGAACAATAACAACAACCTGTACATACAGTGTGAAGAAGCTATTCTTTATTCAAAAGCACACAAGCACCTACTCTATAACTGGGGTTCTTTTAAGTGCTTGTGAAGGGAGGTTCAGATAATAATATTTACCTTTTTTTTATTTACCATTTTTAAATGAGTATTATATGTTGGGCAAAATGCTAAGCCTTTTTATGTACATATCTTCATTTTACCTTCACAACCTCCATGTAAGTCTTGCATAATTGTCCTCATTTTTTTCAGATATGAAAACTGATGTGCACTGAGATTAAATGATTTGTCCAGTGAGCAGGTAGCTAAGTCAGAATGCAAGCTTATGTCTCAGTGTCTTCAGACACTATATTATACTAAGTTGACCTGGTCAGGGATTCACTGCCTTCAAGGAAATTACAGTCTAGTTGGGACTATGGACAAGACACACAGCCATCATACATTGTGACAGTATTAAGTGTTGCTGAAAGGGAACTTAATTAAGCTTAATGCAAGGTAGGGAAGGCTTCCAAGAGAAAGTGACTTGAGTCAATTCACAAGAGCTTGTAGGAGTTAACCTGGCATATTGAGGTAGGGAAGGCATTTCTGGCAGTTGTTATTGTTGTTCAATCACTAGATTGTGTGCGGGTCTTTGAGACCCCATGGACTGTAGCACGCCAGACTTCCCTGTCCTTCACTATCCCCCAGAGTTTTCTCAGACTCATGTCCACTGAGTTGATAATACCATCCAACCATCTCATCCTGTGTTGTCCATCCCCTTCTCTTCCTGCCCTCAGTCTTTCCTAGCATCAGAGTCTTATCCAATGAGTCAGCTGTTCACATCAGGTAGCCAAAGTATTGAAGCTTCAGTATCATTCCTTTCAGTGAGTATTCAGGATTGACTGGTTTGATCTCCTTGCAGTCCAAGGGACTCTCAAGAGTCTTCTCCAACACCACAGTTCAAAGGCATCAATTCTTCAGTGTTCAGCCTTCTTTAGGGTCCAACTCTCACATCTGTATGTGACAACTGGAAAAACCATAGCTTTGACAATACAGAACTTTGTCGGCAAAGTGATGTCTCTGCTTTTTAATATCCTGTCTAGGTTTGTGATAGCTTTCCTTCTGAGGAGCAAGCGAATTTTAGTTTCATGACTGCAGTCACTGTCCAGAGTGATTTGGGAGCCCAGGAAAACAAAACCTGTCACTATTTTCACTTTTTCTCCACCTATTTGCTGTGAAGAAATGAGATCAGATAGAACAGCATATTTAAGCTGTAGAGAAGGGGTTGTGGAAATTGCAAGTAGATTTGTAATACCTTCATTTAACAAATATGTATTGAGCACTTACTATGTTCCAGACAGTATCCTATGCACTAGATATACAGCACTATACAACTTAAAAGTCTTGTTTTCATAGAGCTTACATTATGGAGGCAGAAAAAAGTGACAAATTTGTAAGTAAATATATATGTCACAAGTTGATTAATTCAATGGGAAAAAAAGGTGGGGAAGATATGTTGTGGAACTGAGAAGGAACCTGTGGGCCCTTTATGGGACAGACCCCTCCCCAAGATCCTCTACTTTAACTCCTCTCTGAACTACAGAGATAACAACATCTGATGCCTATTTCCTGAGTTTTTCAGATGCTAAAACCACCACCAAGTGGAAGAAAGGAAATACTTGATCATTGGCAGTAGCCCCCAGACCTTCTGGTGCCTCAGGATTGATTATTGTCAATCAGAGAATTATACACAAGCTGATCATATACTTTGGGACACCCTTCCCTCACTTGGCCTTTTAAAAAAGCTTTTCTAAAAACTGTTGAGGAGTTAGGGTTTTGTTGTTGTTGTTTTGAGCATGAGCCATCTGTTCTCCTTACTTGGTCCTGCAAAAAAAACTTTCTCACTCTGACCTTTGGATTTGTTTGGCCTCATAGTACACCAGGTACATGAACTTGTGTTTGGTAACAGTTGTTTCAGGGAGTGGCTAAGATACTAAGGGGTGTAACTGAGAAGGCTGGTACTAAAGTGAGGAATGGGAGTCACTTAAAGCACAAAATTTAAGGAGGTACCCACTTTCAGTTGCTAATCTTGCAATTGCACAAGTCTGAAAGTGAGCATTTCCTTAAATTTTGTGTCCTGGATACCTTGTTTGATTCACCCTGTCTTGAGCCCTGGAACAAAGTATTTGACTAGAAAAGTATTTGAGGATACAAGCAATTCTGACATTTGAAGAACAGCATTGCAACACGTTCAAAAGAGCTGAAGCAAAGAGTTTTTGTGAAAACAGCATGGTGAGACAAAGGAAAAGCAAGTGAGATTTGCAGGAGTGAGAACATGGAGGGCCTTGCTTGCCAGCTGAAGAATTTGAAATTTATCCTAAAGGTAATGGTGGTGAGAGGGGTGTTTAATAAGTTTTAAATGTGGTAGGCACATGCTTCAAATTTTAGAAATGTCATGGTGATTGAATCATGGAGGATGGTGTGAATAGAGTAGAGAATATATATATAAAGGATATTTAAAAGGTAAAAGAAATTAGTCACTGCTGAAGAAGTGTGCTACTAAGGGTTTTACTATGAGCTCAAAGTGAAGACAGAAGATGAGCTAAAAAAGCAACTTAGTTTTCCTTAAAGATATTCTTGTGGTCAGTCTTAGTCTTCAAATATTTGCACTGTGCAGAAAGATGCACAGTTTACATATTTCCTTCTCAACACAATATCATTTGGGTGGTACATACTATCCGAAATGTCAGGTGCCACTGTATCATTAACCGCTTTTGAACTGTGGTATTGGTAGACTTTTGAGAGTCCCTCGGACTGCAAGGAGATCCAACCAGTCCATCCTAAAGAAACCAGTCCTGAATATTCATTTGAAGGACTGATGCTGAAGCTGAAGCTCCAGTACTTTGCCCACCTTATTTGAAAAACTGACTCATTGGAAAAGACCCTTATGCTGGGAAGGATTGAAGGCAGGAGGAGAAGGGAATGACACAGGATGAGATGGTCAGATTGCATCACCTACTCAACGGATATAAGTTTGAGTAAGCTCTGGGAGTTGGTGATGGACAGGGAAACCTGGCATGCTACAGTCCATGAGGTCTCAAAGAGTCGGACACAACTTAGCGACTGAACTGAAATTAACACAATATATGAGTTACACCTCTGTTATTTAGAATAACAGATTAAAGTTTAAATTTGATTTTGTCTACTATCCTCATAATAAATATTCATATTGAGAATGGACCCCACCCCCCAGCAGGATATTTTGATGGAGGAAAAATGAAGCTGAAAAAAATGCAGAAAAATTAAAATGTCTAGCAAAAAGGAAAGAACACCTTTTGCTTCTGTGTGTGTATATGTATCTGAATATAACTAATTTTTGGATAAACAAAGAAAGGTTTATTTCTTTAGCACTTTTTCTAACTTTGCACTCTTTTGATGCTGATCTATCATCACTGGGGCTGCCTTTTGTTCTTTCATTAGAAGTGAGGACATCAGGAAATATAGAAATGTTATTCTTCATTCTTACAAGGAAATATTTCTATAACATTGTATTAAATGTGGTAATGAAATATATATCAAGAATTATTGCACTTTATTTGCTGGATATTTTATCACAAGCTTTATTAATGTTATTTTTTTTTTACTCTTTCATTAATAAAATGTCTTTGGCTACAAGCTAGAAAAGGCCATGATGCTGTAAATTACACAAAATAAGAAGAATGTATTAAGCTACTTGATACAGTTCTTGTTAAAATTCCATCAAACAAAATATGTAAGATATTTGGCACACTATATGATACATAAATGCTCAACAAATGTTTTTATTATCAATATTATTTTAGCAAAATATTTACAGATGCTGGGTAACAATTCCAGGCACAACAAACCTATGAGATAGGTATTATTACCCTCATTCTACATATGAGGAATGAGCTCAGAGAAGTTAACTGACTATCCCAAGATCACAAAGGCAGTGAATGAAAGACCTGAGATATGAAATCAAATTTATTTTCATGGAGTCAAACAACAATGGGGACTGGAGTTAGTGGAACAAGAACATGGATAGAAGGTTTTGTCTCAGAGAAAAAGGTCAGGAAAAAAGGATGAATTTGAAAAAGATCTCCAGTTGAGATGGTGATATTGAAGCAGTCCTCACTAAAGGGAGAAAAGGAAAAGGAAGTCAAATTTAATATTTGCTTTTATCAGATATTTTGATATTTGCTTTATGTAAAGTATTTTAATACTCACAGGAAACCTATGAGACATGTTATAACCCCCATTTTTCAGGTCAGGAAGCTGAGAATCAGAATGCTTGACTATCATGACCAAAGTCTCATAGTTACCAAGTGGCAGAGTTAGGATAAAAAAGCAAATTAGTTGACTCCAGTAAATCATGTTATCTGTACTTTGACTCTTATAATTGACTTCTTTATGAAATAAGAAATTAGGTCAGGTAATTTATCTAATAAGAACTGTTATTGTGGACTGAATGTGTTCCTCCAGATTCATTATGTTGAAGTCCTAAAATCCCAGTACCTTAGAATGTGACTGGATTTGGAGATAGTCTTTAAAGAAATAATTGTTAACATGAGATCATTAGGGTTAGCCCTAATCTAATATGAATCAAATCCAATATGAACAGTGCCCATATAATAAGAAGAAATTAGGACACAGCCATATACAAGTCAAGGTGAGAGACCTCAGAAGAAACCAACCCTCCCAACACCTTGATCTTGGACTTATAGCCTCCAGGACTAAGTCACTCAGTCTGTAGTACTTTGTTATGTTAGTCTTAGCAGACTAATACAGGTGTTTAGAGAAAAATGCAGGTAAAATCATACTCTGAGACAAATAATTTCTACTCTCCTGTGTTTATTTTAATAGTATTTTAATGTAAAAGTAAAATATATATCTTTATTCTAGAAAATTTGAATATAACAGGAACGTATTTATCTGAATAAAATCACCTAACTTCCTACCACTGAAAGCAAACATTAACATCTTACTATTTTATTTTCTGTTGTTTTTAATGCATTTTTCCTTGTATAAAATGTTTATATTATTTTTCAACATTACAAACATTACAAATTTAACATTTTTCCATGCTACTGAAAACTTCTCACAATCATATGTTTAATGGCCTTGCTATATTTCATCATATTTGTCTATTTTTGCTATTTAGAATATTTACATTGTACTATTTGAATAATGTTGCAGGAAGCATCTATATGAGATAAGAGTTTTAAAAGTCTGATTATTTCCTTAAGCTAGATTTTGTGAAGAGGGACTACTGGATCACAGTTCAAGTGCAACATAAACTATACACGCAACAATCCTGCAAATATCGTTAGTTTATGTCACAAGAAGGGAGAATAATAATAATATTTATTGGGCACTTATATGCCAAATTCTATGTTAGGCACTTAAATATATATTTATATATATATATATATATTTCTCAATGTTCACATACAACTGAGAGTCATCTTATATTCATTTTAAAGATGAAACTGATGCTCAGAAGGGTTAAATAGCTTGATCAATGCCATCTAGCTAGTGAGTGGCAGGGCAGTAGGCTACCAAAAGACACAGCTCTATTGAACTGAGGGAAAGACTGCTGTATCTTCACTACAGAGTTTTATTCATTTCATTTCAATTCAGTTCAGTTCAGTTCAGTCGCTCAGTCGTGTCGACCTTTAGCGACCCCATGAGGCGCAGCACACCAGGCCTCCCTGTTCATCACCAACTCCCGGAGTTTACTCAAACTCATGCCCATCGAGTCGGTGATGCCATCCAGCCATCTCATCCTCTGTCGTCCCCTCCTCCTCCTGCTCCCAATCCCTCCCATCATCAGGGTCTTTTCCAATTAGTCAACTCTTCTCATCAGGTGGCCAAGGTATAGGAGTTTCACCTGAAACTCCTATAGCTATAGAAGTTTTCAGCTTCAGCATCAGTCCTTCCAATAAACACCCAGGACTGATCTCCTTTAGGATGGACTGGTTGGATCTCCTTACAGTCCAAGGGACTCTCAAGAGTCTTCTCCAACACCGCAGTTCAAAAGTATCAGTTCTTCGGCACTCAGCTTTCTTCACAGTCCAACATTCACATCCATACATGACCACTGGAAAAACCATAACCTTGACCAGACGGACCTTTGTTGGCAAAGTAATGTCTCTGCTTTGTAATATGCTATCCAGGTTGGTCATAAATTTCCTTCCAAGGAGCAAGTGTCTTTTAATTTCATGGCTGCAATCACCATCTGCAGTGATTTTGGAGCCCCCCAAAATAAAGTCTGACACTGTTTCCACTGACTCCCCATCTATTTCCTATGAAGTGATGGGACCAGATGCCGTGATCTTAGTTTTCTGAATGTTAAGCTTTAAGCCAACTTTTTCACTCTCCTCTTTCAGTTTCATCAAGAGGCGTTTTAGTTCCTCTTCATTCTCTGCCATAAGGGTGGTGTCATCTGCATATCTGAGCTTATTGATATTTCTCCTGGCAATCTTGATTCCAGCTTGTGCTTCTTCCAGCCCAGTGTTTCTCGTGATGTACTCTACATTTAAGTTAAGTAAGCAGAGTGACAATATACAGCCTTGACATTCTCCTTTTCCTATTTGGAACCAGTCTGTTGTTCCATGTCCAGTTCTAACTGTTGCTTCCTGACCTGCATACAGGTTTCTCAAGAGGCAGGTCATGTATTTTTTGTTGTTGTTGTTGTTGTTGTTTTGTTTTTTTGTTTTTGTTTCCTGTGAGGAGAGCAATTTATACACTTGGTTGTATGTCATTCTTCTTTTACTATATGTAGAAAAGCTGTAATTAGTTCCCAGTGTGTTCTGCTACTATGGCCCTTATATATATGCTGTATATTGGGAATTATTCTTTCTAAATAGATGCAGAGAGAGAGTAACCTTTGGGCTTGTGAGAATGAAGCAGTTCTGGCTGTTTTAGGAACTGTCTGAACAGATGACTGCTACAAACCTATGGATAAATAACACGGGGGTGGGGCGGGGAGGGCAAAACAAAAGACTAAACCTTTGCTCTCTGTGCTGTTTTTCTTCAGTGGTGGACTAGTTTAGACCACCAGTATATACGTTTGTCTGCTTAGCTCCCCTGGTGAGAAAGTTAGTTGGAGTTCTCCCCATACCCTGGAAAGTGACTGAATTGTTCCAAATCTTTGGTTTTCAACACTTTTGCTAGTTTTGTCTTTTATTGAGTAGCAGAAGGGAACTCAGGAGATGACAGATCAAGGGCTGATTACCTGATCACCATTAATAATCCTTATACAGAAATCTAATTCCTAAATATTAAAAGTTTATTCCTTGTAAAAGGTGTCATCTTCATAGTGCATACACATTTGCTCAACTTGGTCAAAAAAGGAAAATTTGTAACGCATTTTAGCTGAAATAGCAGAGTTAGAAATGGCTTCTGAGTTGAGTAACTCTGCATTTTTACAGTTTTCTAATAGTAGTACTCTGGTGGCTTTATGTAATTTTTAGTTATGATATTGCATTAACAATTTGCATGGCAAAAGTCAGATTGGAATTATCTAATAATATTTGAGCTCTGACAAGAATAAGCCCATGCTTATATATACATTATAATTTATGAATGCTGACATCAAAGAAATATTGGTATGCTGTAGCATTTGTAGGGATTTCATGGCTATTTTTATAATATCTGACATCATATTTTCATTTTGACATTCTCCAGTTTTACTATAAAATAATTTGCAGGGCATTCATCTATAACTTTGTCTACTTTCAAAATACAGATTCCTGAAGAGAGTATTATGTAGTAATTCCCTGTGTGAACATAAATTGTACATAGTTTCTGGAATAAATGCTCTTTTATCTATTCATAGAATGTGCTTCTGAAATTATATATAAGATTTATATGTACAAATACATTAAAATGAAAATGTTTAAGTAAAATAGAATTCTGTTTATTTGGGCAGTTTCTTGGATAGAGACAACTGATGTATTTTTTTTAAGTTAAGTTGCTTCATTTTTATTGTAACTATTACAGATTTTAATCAAAACTGATAACTAATTTCCACTCTTGGGAACAAAGCACACTCAAATCTTCAACTAATTTCAATGTCTAATGCTGCTCCTCTCAATGACTCTGAAATCAATTTTGTCCTTCACTGCCAGAAAGGGCACAAATGAAATGGGAACTGGGAATGATTTGTGCAGTGCGTAATGTATACTGACTGCAGATGGCAACAAGAAAGCTAGGGAAGAGAAATAATTTGATCTGCAAATCATACCTTAAAAAATTCAGAGAAGTTAAAAAAAAATATCTCCCATTGCTGCAGACAGCGATATAAGCCTGGTCTGTTCAGCAGAACTGCTTCAGAAAAACAGATTATGTGGGTATAGGATGACATCATCAGTAAAATGTTACCCAAAAAAATGCTCAGGGAATTAGCTACTTGCCGAAATCAATGATTTCTAGAACATGTAGGAGTGGTTTTGAATCAGAATACAGGGAGAAAGTAATACAGATATACATGATTCCTGAATTATATATTTGATTTCTTAAAGAATGCACACACTCCCACAGTACATATGGGAAAACTAACAGAAACAGAAGATGCCATATTCTGTAATCTCAGTGTTAAAGATCACGTGTTAACACAGCTGAAGGAAAATGACATGCTAGGCATATAGAATATTTATTGAAGAAATTGGAAAACTATTCTGCAGTGGTAAGAAGATACCACTATTTTTGAAAAAGAACTGTATTTTGAAAAAAAAAAAAAACTTTATACATACCAAATAAGCTTTATCCAATCATTCTGTTTGGGGGTGAGAAAAGAAATAGGGAAATAAAAGATAAGCTTACTTCTCAACAAATGGAAACTTTTCATAAAGTCCAGTATTTCCTCATAGAATGTAAGCTTGGGTCAGTTGTCTTCCCATATTATACTTCTCATCAGAAGGTTTGACAATTCATGTATCCCTTTGAGGTTGATGATGGGTATCATAAAGATACTGTGTTGTGCATTGCAAATTTTATTTGCAATATAAAGTATTATTTTTAATTGCAAAGTAAGCCATGGTCATTGTGAAAATAAAAGTATGTAAATATAAATAAAGTAAGCAGTAAAAATACTTCTTCCCAATTTTAAAACCCTAAGGCTAATGACAAAGGTTTGGCATGGATCTTTTCAGACATCTGTGCTTAAATCAACATGTACACAGAGGCATACACACTACAGTATTTAGGATCCAACTACGTAAACATCAGGTTTGTGGGTAATTTTTTACTTATATTGTTGCAGAAACCAGTAATTGAGAAACCAAACACCACACTCAGAGTGTTGGAGAACTCAAGTTTATAATGTCAGTGGGCCCAGAGGAGTTAATGCTCCAAGCTCTGAGCCCCAGCAAAGGGGTTACAGAGTTTTTATAGACAGACTATAGTGGACGACACTAGCTGCTAAAAGGCTGTTTTTTTTTTCTTTTTAACTTTGACTATTATTTTTAAAATGTAAATTTATTTATTTTAATTGGAGGCTAAATACTTTACAATATTGTAGTGGTTTTGCCATACATTGACATGGATCCACCATGGGTGTGCATGTGTTCTACATCCTGAATCCCCCTCCCACCTCCCTCCCCATCCCATCCTTCTGGGTCATCCTAGTGCACCAGCCCTGAGCACTTGATCTCATGCATCAAACCTGGACTGGTGATCTATTTCACATATGGTAATATACATACTTCAATGCCATTCTCGTAAATCATCCCACCCTCGGCTTCTCCCACAGAGTCCCAAAGACTGTTTTATACATCTGTGTCTCTTTTGCTATCTCGCATACAGGGATATCATTACCATCTTTTTAAATTTCATATATATGCATTAGTATACTGTATTGGTGTTTTCCTTTCTGGCTTACTTCACTCTGTATAATAGGCTCCAGTTTCATCCACCTCATTAGAACTGATTCAAACGTATTCTTTTTAATGGCTGAGTAATATTTGATTGTGTATATGTACCACAGCTTTCTTATCCATTTGTCTGCTGATGGATATCTAGGTTGTTTCCATGTCCTGGCTATTATAAACAGTGTTGCGATGAACATTGGGGTACATGTGTCTCTTTCAATTTTGGTTTCCTTAGTGTGTATGCCCCGCAGTGGGATTGCTGGATCATATGGCAGTTCTATTTCCAGTTTTATAAGGAATCTCCACATTTTTCTCTATAGTGGCTGTGCTAGTTTGCATTCCCACCAAGAGTGTAAAAGTGTTCCCTTTTCTCTACACCTTCTCCAGCATTTATTGCTTATAGACTTTTGGATAACAGCCATTCTGACTGGCGTGAAATGGTACCTCATTGTGGTTTTGATTTGCATTTCTCTGTAATGAGTGATGTTGAGAATTTTTTCATGTGTTTGTTAGCCATCTGTATGTCTTCTTTGAAAAAAAAAAATGTTTGTTTAGTTCTTAGGCCCATTTTTGATTGAGTCATTTATTTTTCTGGAACTGAGTTGCAGGAGCTGCTTGTATATTTTTGAGATAAATTCTTTGTAAGTTGTTTCATTTGCTATTATTTTCTCCCATTCTGAAGGCTGTCTTTTCATCATGCTTATTGTTTCCTTTTTGTGTAAAGGCTTTCAATTTTAATTAGGTCCCATTTGTCTATTTTTGCTTTTATTTCCAGTACTCTGGGAGGTGGGTCATAGAGGATCCTGCTGTGATTTATGTCAGAGAGTATTTTGACTACGTTTTCTGCTAGGAGTTTTTTTTTTGTTTGTTTTGTTTTTTGTTTTTTTGTGACTTTAATTTTTGCTAGGAGTTTTATAGTTTCTGAACTTACGTTTAGATCTTTCATCCATTTTGAGTTTATTTTTGTGTACGACTGAGTGACTGAACTGACTGATGGTGCTAGAGAGTGTTCTAGTTTCATTTCTTACAAGTGGTTGACCAGATTTCTCAGCACCACTTGATAAAGAGATTGTCTTTTCTTCATTGTATATGCTTGGCTCCTTTGTTGAAGATAAGGTGTCCATAGGTGTGTGGATTTATCTCTTGGCTTTCTATTTTGTTCCATTCATCTACATTTCTGTCTTTGTGCCAGTATCATACTGTCTTGATGACTGTAGCTTTGTAGTAGAGCCTGAAGTTAGGCAGGTTGATTCCACCAGTTCCATTCTTCTTTCTCAAGATTGCTTTGACTATTCGAGGTTTTTTGTACTTCCATAGAAATTGTGGAATTATTTGCTCTAGTTCTGTGAAGAGTACCATTGGTAGCTTGATAGGGAGGTCATTGAATCTATAGATTACTTTGGATAGTTTCCTCATGTTCATTATATTGATTCTTCCAATCCACGAACATGGTATATTTCTCCATCTATCTGTGTCCTCTTTGATTTCTTGTATCAGTGTTTTATAGTTTTATATAGTTTTATATATATGTTTTATAGTTTTATATATATATATATGTCTTTTGTTTCCTTAGGAATATATATTTCTAAGTATTTTATTGTTTTCATTGCAATGGTGAATGGAATTGTTTCCTTAATGTCTCTTTCTGTTTTCTCATTGTTAGTGTATATGAATGCATGGGATGTCTGTGTGTTAATTTTATATTCTGCAATTTTAGTATAATTATTGATTCGCTCTAATAAATTCCTGGTAGAGTCTTTAGGGTTTTCTATGTAGAGGATCATGTCATCTGCAAACAGTGAGAGTTTTAATTCTTCTTTTCCAAACTAGATTCCTTTTATTTCTTTTTCTACTCTGATTGCTGTGGCTAGGACTTCCAAAACCATGTTGAATAGTAGTGGTGAGAGTGGGCACCCTTGTCTTGTTCCTGACTTTAGGGGAAATGCTTTCAATTTTTAACGATTGAGGATAATGTTTGCTGTCGGTTTGTCATGTATATCTTTTATTATGTTGAGGTATGTTCCTTCTATGCCTGCTTTCTGGAGAGGTTTTTTTTTTTTTTATCATAAATGGATGTTGAATTTTATCAAAGGCTTTCTCTGCATCTATTGAGATAATCATATGGTTTTAACTTTGAATTTGTTAATGCATTGTATTATGTTGATTGATTTGCGGATATTGACGAATCCTTGCATCCCTGGGATAAAGCCCACTTGGTCATGACATATGATCTTTTTAATACGTTGTTGGATTCTGTCTGTTAGAATTTTGTTAAGGATTTTTTGCATCTATGCTCATCAGTGATATTGGCCTGTAGTTTTCTTTTTTTGTGGAATCTTTGTCTGGTTTTGCTATTAAGGTGATGGTGGCTTTATAGAATGAGTTTGGAAGTTTACCTTCCTCTGCAATTTTCTGGAATAGTTTGAGTAAGATAGGTGTTAGCTCTTCTCTAAATTTTTGGTAGAATTCAGCTGTGAAACTATCTGTTCCTGGGCTTTTGTTTGCTGGAAGATTTCTGATTACAGTTTCGATTTCTGTGCTTCTGATGGGTCTGTTAAGATTTTTCTATTTCTTCCTGGTTCAGTTTTGGAAAGTTGTACTTTTCTAAGAATTTGTCCATTTCTTCCAAGTTGTCCATTTTATTGGCATATGGTTGCTGATAGTAATCTCTTATGATCCTTTGTATTTCAGTGTTCTCTGTTGTGATTTCTCCATTTCCATTTCTAATTTTGTTGATTTGATTCTTCTCCCTTTTTTTTTTTTTTTGACGAGTCTGGCAATGATTTGTCTATTTTATTTATATTCTCAAAGAACCAGCTTTTGGCTTTGTTGATTTTTGCTATGGTCTCTTTTGTTTCTTTTGCATTTATTTCTGCCTTAATTTTTAAGATTTCTTTCCTTCTACTAACCTTGGTGTTCTTCATTACTTCCTTTTCTAGTTGCTTTAGGTGTAGAGTTAGGTTATTTATTTGTCTTTTTTCTTTTTTCTTGAGGTAAGCCTGTATTGCTATGAACCTTCTCCCTAGCACTGCTTTGACCGTGTCCCATAGGTTATGGGTTTTTGTGCTTTCATTTTCATTCATTTTAATGCATATTTTTATTTCTTTTTTGATTTCTTCTGTGATTTGTTGGTTATTCAGCAGCGTGTTGTTCAGCCTCTATATGTTGGGATTTTTAGTAGTGTTTCTCCTGTAATTGACATCTAATCTTACTGCATTGTTGTCAGAAAAGATGCTTGGAAAGACTTCAATTTTTTTTGAATTTACCAAGGCCAGGTTTATGGCCCAGAATGTGATCTATTCTGGAGAAGGTTCCGTGTGCACTTGAGAAAAAGGTGAAACTCATTATTTTGGGCTGAAATTTCCTATATATATATCAATTAGGTCAATTGGTCTGTTGTATCTTTTAAAGTTTGTGTTTCCTTGTTGATTTCTGTTTAGTTGATCTATCCATGGGTATCAGTGGGGTATTAAAGTCTCCAACTATTATTTTGTTATTTTCAATTTCCCCTTTCATACTTGTTAGCATTTGCCTTACATATTGCAGTGCACCTATGTTGGGTGCATATATATTTATAATGGTTATAACTTCTTCTTGTATTGATCCTTTGATCAATGTGTAGTGTCCTTCTTTGTCTCTTTTCATAGCCTTTATTTAAAAGTCGGGATAGGGAATGTATGTAAATCCATGGCTGATTCATGTCAATGTATGACAAAAACCACTACAATATTGTAGAGTGATTAGCCTCCAACTAATAAAAAATAAATGGAAAAAAAAAGTCTGTTTTATCTGATATGAGTAATGCCACTCCTGCTTTCTTTTGGTCTCTATTTGCGTGGAATATCTTTTTCCAGCTCTTCACTTTCAGTCTGTATATGTCCCTTGTTTTGAGGTGGTCTCTTGTAGACAACATATATATGGGTCTTATTTTTGTATCCATTCAGCCAGTGTTTCTCTTTTGGTTGTGGTGTTCAACCCATTTACATTTAAGGTAACTGTTGATAAGTATAATCCCATTGCCATTTACTTTGCTGTTTTGGGTTTGAGTTTATAAACCCTTTCCATGTTTCCTGTCTAGAGAAGATTCTTTAGCATTTGTTGGAGAGCTGGTTTGGTGGTCCTGAATTCTCTCAGCTTTTGCTTGTCTGTAAAGCTTTTGATTTCTCCTTCATACTTGAATAAGATCTTTGCTGGGTAGAGTAATCTGGGCTATAAGTTTTTCACTTTCATCACTTTAAGTATATCCTGCCATTCCCTTCTGGCCTGAAGTGTTTCTATTGATAAATAAGCTGTTATCTTTATGGGAATCCCTTTGTGTGTTATGTGTTGTTTCTCCCTTGCTGCTTTTAATATTTGTTCTTTGTGTTTGATCTTTGTTAATTTGATTAATATGTGTCTTCGGGTGTTTCACGTTGGGTTTATCTTGTTTGGGACTCTCTGTGTTTCTTGGACTTGGGTGACTATTTCCTTCCCCATTTTAGGGACGTTTTCAAGTATTATCTCCTCAAGTATTTTCTCAGGGCCTTTCTTTTTGTCTTCTTCTAGAACTCCTATGATTTGAATGTTGAGGCATTTAACATTGTCCAAGAGGTCTCTGATGTCCTCATTTCTTTTAATTATTATCTTTTTCTTTTTCCCTTCACGCTTCATTTATTTCTACCATTCTATCTTCTACCTCATTTATCGTATCTTCTGCCTCCATTATTCTACTGTTGGTTCCCTCCAGTGTGTTTTTTATCTCAGTTATTGCAATACTCATTATATATAGAGTCTTTTTTTATTTCTTCTAGGTCATTTTTAAACATTTCTTGCATATTTTCAATCCTTGTCTCCAGGTTATTTATCTGTAACTCAATTTTGTTTTCAAGAATGTGGATCATTTTCACTATCATTATTCAGAATTCTTTATCAGGTAGATTCCCTATCCCTTCCTCTTTTATTGGTTTGGTAGGCATTTATCCTGTTCCTTTACCTGCTGAGTATTTCTCTGCCTTTTCATCTTGTTTATATTACTGTGTTTGCGGTGGCCTTTCCTTATTCTGGCAGTTTGTGGTTCCTCTTTATTGTGGAGATTCCTTGCTGTGGGTGGGGTTGGACGGCTGGCTTGTCAAAGTTTCCTGGTTAGGGAAGCTTGTGTCGGTATTCTGGTGGGTGGAGCTGGGTTTCCTCTCTCTGGAGTGCAATGAAGTGTCCAGTAGTGATTTTTGAGATGTCAATGATTTTGGTGTGACTTTGTGCAGCCTCTATATTGAAGCTCAGGGATATGTTCCTGTGTTGCTGGAGAATTTGTGTCGTATGTCTTGCTCTGGAACTTGTTGGCTCTTGGGTGGTACTTGGTTTCAGTGTAGGTATGGAGGCTTTTGGATGAGCTCTTATCGATTAATGTTCCCTGGAGTTAGGAGTTCTCTGGTGTTCTCAGGTTTTGGACCTAAGCCTCCTGCCTCTGGTTTTCAGCCTTATTGTTACAGTAGCCTCAGGATTTCTCCATCTATACATCACTGATGATAAAAAACATCTAGGTTAATGATTAAATGTTTCTCCACAGTGAGGGACACCCAGAGAGGTTCACAGAGTTACATGGAGAAGAGTGAGGAGGGAGATAAAAGTGACCAGGGGGAGAAGAGGGGGGATCAAAAAGGGAGAAAGCAAGCTAGCCAATAATCAATTCCCCATGTTCCCTCCACAGTCTGGACTCCTCAGAGATGTTCATTGAGAAAAGAAGAGGGAGGAAGGAGACACAGGTGGCCAGGAGGAGAAAAGGAGGAATCAAAAGGAGAGAGACAGATCTAGCCAGTAATCAGTTCCCTAACTGTTCTCCACAGCCCAGAACACACAAAGAGATCACAGAGTTGGGTAGAGAAGAGAAGGGGGAGGGGGGAGATAGAGGTGACCTTGTGGAGAAAACGGAGAGTCAAAAGTAGGAGAGAGCAGTCAAGGCAGTAATCTCCCTCCCAAGTAAAACTGGGTACTGAAGAGTGGGTTCTTAATGGTATAAAATTGATAACAAATACCAAAAAGCAAACATTAAAAATATAAAGTTGAGGTTAGAGTCCCAAAAATACAATTTAAAAACTAAAACAAAACAATGCCACAAAAATTATAATATATATATATTACATTATATATATATTATACATATATAATATATATTTATATATAATATATATATATATGAAGTTTGCTTTAAAAAAGGCTTTTTTATTGCAAGGTAATATTTGATTATAAAAATGAAAATTAAAAGAGTAATAGAGGACTTAAAATTTAAAAAAAATAATTAAAAAAATGATAATAGTAAAAATATATCTAGGAATTTCTCTGGAGCTGTTGCAGACAGTGTAGGGTCAATTCATTTTCAGATAGTTCCTTGATCCGGCTTATACTTCTCAAGATCTATAGGCCCCTTCCAATGTAGTCGGTGCTAACTATAGGGTTTTAATCTTTTGCACCTGTCACTTCCAAAGCGGTTCCCTCTGTTTATTTTGGCTTCTTCTGTTTGCTGGTCTCTTCAGTGTCTAATTTCTGCCCTGACACAAGGGGTTGATGGTGGCCACTTTTTAAGGCTCACTTGTTCAGTCGTGCTGTGGGGAGGGAAGAACACTGCAAACAATATCACTGGTGTGTGTGGGGAGTGCTAGCAGTACTTCAGCCATACTGGGTTTGCCCCTGCTCATGGCATGTGTGCTTTCATGGTCCATACTTCTCAGGCTCTAGGTTGCTCTGCTGGAAACTGTCTGAGGTGGGCCCTGGGTTGAGTGCATTTCCTAGGTTTAAATCACTCAGGTTCATGTTCTTGGGTACTCCACATAGGTGCAGATTCCATTGGGCCTGCGTTTTGTGCTGTTCCCAGGTCTGAGCAGCTCAGGTGACCAGGTGCTTGGGGACCACAGTCACCCCCAGGTTCGGGGGGGTGTCTTATCACCTCCCCTGTCCCAGCCGCTCAGTTTTCTGGGTGTATAATGGGCGCACCTTTTCAGGTGTGCCATGTGTCTCTTCTGGGGAGCTGATACCTGGCTGCGACCATCCTGGTGAATATCAACCATCCAGAATCCCAAGAAATCTTGGTTAGCAATGAAACCTGCTTGCAGTTTGGTAGAGGATGCCTCTTTGGGGCCGCAATTGCCCCCTTCTGGCTCTGGCTGTCCCCGCCTGCCTGTCTCCAGAGGGAGACGGGGTGGTCCACAGCCAGCTAGCTCTGTTCAGTCCTCATTTTTTCTGTGAGCGGGCCTGGCAATGTCTTAGGTTAGATTTTTTTTTTTTTAGGTTGGGGAACCACCCCCTCCTCTGTCTTTTGACAGTGCCTTAGCACAGTTCCTGCCATCTCTGGGTGTGTCATTTAGATTACAGATTGGCGATCAAGGTTTAATTGAATTTGACTTGTCATCTTGGACTCATTTGATTTTAATCAATTTATGTTATGCCTTTAGGCTATATCATTTTTTCAAAAGTTGTGCCCTTCTCCCTTCCCTCCTGTTTCATGCTCTTTTCCTGAGCCCCATGCAGGCCCACAATGTTGCCTCTACAATCTTCTGGCAGGATAACCAGAAAATAGCTGGCCCTTGGGGAGGAAATACTATATAATATCCAATCCCTCTAGATAGTTAGTCCTTCATCTTCCATGTTTCCTACAACATGAGCAACAATAGCATTTCTCCGTGAACCTGCTAGGGTGGGTGACAGACACACAAGGCCTGCTAGAAGTTCATCTGTTGGTGGCATCACTTCAAGGGCAATTGGGCTTCTGGGGATAATGTTTGCCACTTTGGGAGTTAGCCCTGTAGGTCGTTTGGGACCAAACCCTTGCCACCCTTCTCCTAAAGTTACAAACATACCCCCGGATCAAATCTCCACTTCACTTTTATAGAATATCTGGTCTGTTGCCTCTTATCAATTTGCTCTTAAGCCTCTTACTAACTCCTACAACAAAGACCCTATCCCCTGTAGGCAGCATGCATAGCTCCACCCAGCTTGTTAGTAAAATATTCTTAATGCCCCTAACAGGACCAGCTTATCCACTCCTTTGTCATGAATTCTGTTATTACCTATAGTGGGTCTATGACAATGAAATGTCATATGGAATGTGGAAACACATTAAACTGCTCTTATGGAGGACTTGGGGAGGAAATCAGTGCCTTGCATTCCCCTAGAGCAGTGAGAGGATAAGGTTTATGGCTGCTTCACCAAGTTCCCAGCTTCAGGGCACAGGTTTCGATTGTTTTACATCATGATATCTATTCCCATCTGTGGTGAACAAACTGGAAATGAGTTAAAATTACAACCCTTAATCCTACCCAACACTGGTCATGCTGGAGACCTTGGGGACACCCAACTTCAGTCTGGGAGTCCCAGGAACTTGACTTGCCATGATCTGCCTAGGGACCTGGTCCTCGAAAGATTGTCATGCCTCAACCTGCTCAGGGATCCGCTAGTTCAGGGATCCCAGGAGACCAACTTGCCTCTCCTGCCTGGGGATTCAATCTCCAGGAGGCTGTCACGCCTTAGCTTGCCTGGGGATTTGCACTCTGAACCGGGACACCTGGCTCTCAGGTTGCAACAGTACTGGGTAGGATAAGCTTCAAAATGTCTCACCCCTAAGGAAGTCCACCCATGGAAATTGAAGGAGGCCTATTATTTTTTTTTTTCTTTTTTCTTTTCCTCCCTGTCATCACTCTCTTTCCAGTGGGAAATAACCAATCCACTTCCTGACAGATGCACTTGAGATGCATCCTTGATAATTGGAAGATGTTCAATCCTCTAACTCCAAAGAGAAGTCCACTACTGCTTGGATATGGTATCTTCTGGGGGATACCATGTGCCACTGCATGGACATGGTATCCTCTGGGGGACAAGGAACACTGGCCTGAATATGGGAGTTTAAATTACAGTACCATCCTGCAGCTAGACTTATTTTGCAAAGGACAAGGGAAATGAACAGCGATCCCCTATGTCCAAATTTTCTTCAAACTAAGAGATGTGAAGGAACTCTGTCTTAAGTATGGGATTGTTGTATGCCTTAAAATTTAGTCTACTAGGCAAATGGTGTTAGGCACAGACAACCAAGAGAAGGATTCCCCTCCCACACACACACACTGTGAAGACTCACCTCCAATGGCTCCCGAGTTGTCTGGGGCTCCTTCCTTGTATCCAAATGTGCCTCGATATCCTGGAGCACTCCTTCCACAAAAGCCAACTCAAGTATTTCCCTTAGTTGAAACTGGAGGAGAATTCGGACCAATCCGGGTCCATAAGTCCTTCTCTCTCTTAGAACTAAGAGATAAACAAGACCTGGGAAGTTATACAGATGACCCAGGCAAATATATAGATACATTCCAACACATTACCTTGGCCTTTGCCTTGACGTGGAAGGACATCATGGTCATATTTAGTCAAACGTTATCTGACCTTGAGCATGCTAGGGTCTTAAAGGAAGCCTGAGGTTGTGCTATGGGGCTTCACATGTCAAGCAATAAATGCCCAGTAGGGGAAACTGCAGTCCCCTCCTCAGATCCTAATTGGAATTATAATGACCCTGAGCACATCTGGGTAGGGATCATTTTCTGATCTGTGTGAACACAGGACTGAAAGCATCCCAGCAAAAAGTAATCAGCTATGCCCGGATCTCAGCAATAACTCAGGAGCCCAACGAGAACCCCATCACCTTTCTGGAAAGACTAACAGAGGCCCTCAAAAAGTTTACCAATCTGGACTTAGACTCTTATGAGGGTCAGGTGATTTTAAAGGACAAATCCCTGTCCCAATGTACATCAGACATCAGGGTAAAGTTACAACAGCTACAGCACCAGGACCCTGCTGCCTCTTTAGATGAGATGGTCCGGAGAGCCACCAATACCTATATAACAGAGAACAGGAGAGGGAGGCCAAGACTCAGGAAAGGGAGGAAAAAGAAAGAGACAGGTCATGCCTAGATGCTGGCTGCCCTCCAGGGAAGCCCTATGGCAAACTCCGAATCCTTGAAGGACAAAGCACGAGGCAAATGCCTAATCTGTAGACAGGTGGGGCACTGGGCCTGACCAGTGAGTGTCCAAACTGTGACAAGTCTCCTAAAATAGCTTGCTACAAATGCCATCAAATGGGACATTGGGTGGCACTCTGTCATTTGGGACCTAAGAACCTTAAGATCAAGTGCCAAGCCTTACCTCATGATGGTTCAACAGGACTGAAGCGGCCCACTCTAGCCAGCCTGCCTGTCACAGATAACTATCGTGGGGCTAGATCCAAGGGTGCAACTGGATGTGGCAGGTAGGTCCGATAATTTCTTGGTTGACACAGGGGCTACCTACACTGTCCTGACCTCCTATTTTGGAGCCTTCTCCCAAACCTATACCAATTGCGTGCTACAGGAAAAACAATTACTAAAAGATTCACCCAAGTACTTCTTTGTCACTGGGATGGACAAATATTTTCCCACCAGTTTCTCAGGTGCTTCCTGAGTGTCCTCCTCCCGTATTGGGAAGAGATCTTTCCCTGCCTTTGAAATCTTGCAGCTATTGCAACCCTGATCAGGTCAGATAAGTTCAGACGCTCAGTTGTATCCAACTATTCGCGACCCCATGAACTGCAGCATGCCAGGCCTCCCTGTCCATCACAAACTCCCAGAGATTACTCAAACTCATCTCCATTGATTCGGTGATGCCATCCACCCGTCTCATCCTCTGCCATCCCCTTCTCCTCCTGACTTCAATCTTTCCCAGCATCAGGTTCTTTTCAAATTAGTCAGCTCTTCATATCAGGGGGCCAAGCTACTGGAGTTTCAGCTTTAACATCAGTCCTTACAATGAACATTAAGGACTGATCTTTAGGATTGACTGGTTGGATCTCCTTGTAGTCCAAGGGACTCTCAAGGGTCTTCTACAACAACACAGGTCAAAAACATCAATTCTTCAGTGCTCAGCTTTCTTTAGAGTCCAACCCTCACATCTGTACATGACTACTGGAAAAACCATAGCCTTGATGAGACGGACCTTTGTTGACAAAGGAATTTCTCTGCTTTTTAATATGCTGTCTAGTATGCTTTTAATTTCATGGCTGCAGTCACCATCTGCAGTGATTTTGGAGCCCCCAAAAATAAAGGCTTCCACTGTTTCCCCATCTATTTGCCATGAAGTGATGGGACCGGGTGCCATGATCTTAGTTTTCTGAATGTTAAGCTTTACCCAACATTTTCACTCTCCTCTTTCACTTTCATCAAGAGGCTCTTTAGTTCTTCTTCACCTTATGCCATAAGGGTGGTGTCATCTGCATATCTGAGGTTATTGATATTTCTCCTAGCAATCTTGATTCCAGCTTGTGCTTCATCCAGCCCAGCATTTCTCATGATGTAATCTGCATGTAAGTTAAATAGGCAGGGTGAAAATATACAGACTTGAAGCACTCCTTTTCCTATTTGGAAACAGTCTGTTGGTCCATGTCTAGTTCTAACTGTTGCTTCCTGACCTGCATACAAATTTCTCAAGAGGCAGGTCGGGTGGACTGGTATGCCCATCTCTTTAAGAAATTTCCACAGTTTAACATGATCTACACAGTCTAAGGCTTTGGCATAGTCAATAAAGCAAAAATAGATATTTTTTTTTCTGGAATTCTCTTGCTTTTTCTATGATCCAGCATATATGGGCAATTTGATCTCTGGTTTCTCTGCCTTTTCTAAAACCAGCTTGAACATCTGAAAGTTCACGGTTCATGTATTGCTGAAGCCTGGCTTGGAGAATTTTGAGCATTACTTTACTAGCATGTGAGATGAATGCAATTGTGTGGTAGTTTGAGTGTTCTTTGGGATTGCCTTTCTTTGGGATTGGAATGAAGACTGAACTTTTCCACTTCTGTGGTCACTGTGAGTTTTCCAAATTTGTTGGCATATTGAGTGCAGCACTTTAACAGCATCCTCTTTCAGAATTTGAAATAGCTCAACTGGAATTCCATCACCTCCACTAGCTTTGTTCGTAGTGATGCTTCCTAATGTCCACTTGACTTCACATTCCAAGATGTCTGGCTCTATGTGAGTGATCACACCATTATGATTATCTGGCTCATGAAGATCTTTTTTGTACAGTTCTTCTGTGTATTCTTGCCACCTCTTCTTAATATCTTCTGCTTCTGTTAGGTCTATATCATTTCTGTCCTTTATTGAGCCCATTTTTGCATGAAATGTTCCCTTGGTATCTCTAATTTTCTCGAAGAGATCTCTAGTCTTTCCCATTCTACTCTTTTCCTCTATTTCTTTGCATTGATCACTGAGGTAGGCTTTCTTATCTCTCCTTGCTATTCTTTGGAACTATGCATTCAAATGGGTATATCTTTCCTTTTCTCCTTTGCTTTCCCTTCTCTTCTTTTCACAGCTATTTGTAAGGCCTCTTAAGACAACCATTTTGCCTTTTTGCATTTCTTTTCCGTGGGGATGGTCTTGATCCCTGTCTTCTGTACAATGTCACGAACTTCCATCCATAGTCCATCAGGCACTCTGTCTATCAGATCTAATACCTTAAATCTATTTCTCACTTCCACTGTATAGTCAAAGGGATTTGATTTAGGTCATACCTGAATGGTCTAGTGGTTTTCCCTACTTTCTTCATTTTAAGTCTGAATTTGGCATTAAGGAGTTCATGATATGAGCCACAGTCAGCTCCGACTTTGTTTTTGCCGACTGTATACAGTGTCTCTATCTTTGGCTGATTTCAGTGTTGGCCACCTGGTGATGTCCATGTGTAGAGTCTTCTCTTGTGTTGTTGGAAGAGAGTGCTTGCTATGACCAGTGCACTCTTTTGGGAAAACTCTATTAGCCTTTGCCCTTCAACGCCAAATTTGCCTGTTACTCCAGGTGTTTCTTGAGTTCCTATTTTTGCATTCCTGTCCCTTATAATGAAAAGGACATGTTTTTTGGGTGTTAGTTCTAAGAGGTCTTGTATATCTTCATAAAACTGTTCAATTTCGTCTTCTTCATCATTGCTGATCAGGGAATAGACTTGGATTACCATGATATTCAATGGTTTGCTTGGAAATGAACACAGATCATTCTGTCATTTTTGAGATTGCATCCAATTACTGCATTTTGGACTCTTTTGTTGACTCTGATGGCTACTCCATTTCTTCTAAAGGATTCTTGTCCACAATAGTAGATATAATGGTCATCTGATTTAAATTCATCCATTCCAGTCCATTTTATTTTGCTGATTCCTAAAATGTCGATATTCACTCTTGTCATTTCCTGTTTGACCACTCCCAATTTGCCTTGATTCATGGACCTAACATTCCAGGTTCTTATGCAATATTACTCTTTATAGCATCTGACCTTTCTTCTATCACCAGTCATACTCACAACTGGGTGTTCCTTTTGCTTTGGCTCCATCTTTTCATTCTTTCTGGGGTTATTTCTCTACTGATCTCCAGACAGAAGATGTTTTAAACTCTCTCTTGGGTTCAAACTATTTTTACCAGCCACCAAGTGAAACAGCTCTAGAATGGGAGATGCCATTTATCGATATCTGATCAAAGAATCCTCAGATATCAAGTAGTACTAGTGGAAAATCCAGACATGACTGTATCCCTTTGTGAGGATCTTAACCCTGCCACCCTCCTGCCTACCCCCAAAGGCTCTCTCCCCTTTCACTCTTGCCTAGAAACCTTGGACCACTGGACAAAACCCCGAGAGGGGTTGTCGGAAGATCCTCTGACCAATCCTGAAGAAATCTGGTACACTGATGGAAGCTGCTTTGTCTTGGATGGAAAAAGAAGACCCAGATATGCAGTAGTTTCCAATTTTGGGACCATAGAGTCTAAACCTTTGCCACCAGGTACTTCAGCCCAATTAACTGAGCTCGTAGCCCTGACTTGAACTTTAGAGCTGAGAAAAGGAAAAAGAGTAGCCATTTACACTGACTCCAAGTATATCTTTCTGGTGTCATGCACATGCTTCCATTTGGAAAGAAAGAGGCCACTTGACCACCTGAGGGGCCCCAATCAAATATGGTGATCAAATCCTTAGGCTCTTGGAGGCAGTTCATCTGCCCACTGAGGTTTCAGTCTCCCATTGTAAAGGACACTAAAAAGGGAGCATGGAAGTGGCATGAGGGAACCAAGCAGCCGATTAGGCAGCTAAGAAAGCAGCATTATAGGACAATGGCCTAATAGGGGTTGCTATCTTGGTTCCACAGACTAATTTGCCAGAAACGCCTTCATATACTGAAGGTGAGACTAAGAGTGAGGGCTTTCAAGAAGATCATATGGGGTGGTTCCAAAAGGACGGGCTTTTTCTGCTCGGGAACCTCCAATGGAAGTTGGTTAACTCCTTACATGCCATCACTCATTTAGGGGAAATGGCCCTCCAAAGATTGCTAGAAAGGTCCTTCAGAGGAACAGGCCTCCAAACGACTGTAAGGCAAGTGGTCTCATCTTGTCCTACTTGCCAATTAAACAACCACCAAGGAGCTCAAAGACCACAGCTGGCCCAACCTGTCCAAGACTTGGGACGTACTCAGGAGAGGACTGGCAGATGGACTTCACCCAGATGTCAGTTTCTCGAGGGTATAAATACCTATTAGTCACGATAGATGAATTCATAGGATGGATTGAAGGCTTTCCCACCCGGACTGAGAAGGCTGAGGAGGTGGGAAAAAAAAAACCTGCTCCATGAAATCACTCCAAGATTTGGTCTGTCCAGGTCATTACAAAGTGACAATGGGACACCATTTACTTCTAAGGTCACCCAAAGGGTCTCTAAAGCATTGGACATTACTTATTATTTTCATTGTGCCTGGAGGCCTCAGTCTTCAGGAAAAGTAGAA
Organism: Dama dama; assembly: GCF_033118175.1. NCBI lineage: Eukaryota > Metazoa > Chordata > Mammalia > Artiodactyla > Cervidae > Dama > Dama dama. The sequence continues at coordinate 69,310,257 of NC_083714.1, read as the reverse complement.
AGAGCCAACCAATTCTTAAAATTAGCAATAAAAAAATAACCCAGGAGACCTCCCTGAGATGGAAGGAGGCTTTACCAATAGCTCTCCTCCACACCTGCATTGCCCCTAAGGAACAGGTTGGTCTTAGTCCTTGTGAGATGCTATGTGGGAGACCTTTTGTTTATGTCAGTGATTTCTTCCTAGATCCAGAGACTCAAACCATCTGGTAGTATACCATGACCATTGGGCAATGCCAACAGGATATACACTTATAGGGTGTCAACCAAGACCCAAATAATTCTAAGGAGTCACCACTATATGCTCCAGGAACTCAAGTTCTAATTAAAGTCTGGAAAGATGGGTCCCCAAAGGTTCATCTCCAGCCCACATGGAAGGGCCCCTACCCTGTAATACTTTCTACCCCCACAGCAGTCAAGGTACCAGGGCACGACTCCTGGATTCATTACTCATAAGTCAAGCCATGGAAGAAAACAGAAGAGGACACTTAATACACCTGTGAGCCCTTGGGAGATCTCAGATACCTATTCAGGACTACAAATGAGTGCCATTCTAATGAACATCCCCAAAATTAAGTCTCTGGGGGTAAGGTTTCTCAGGATAGCTCTAAAGAGCCAACACAGCTTGGCAGGGATTGTATTCCAAAACAGACAAGAGATAGATCTCCTGATCCCTGAACAAGGAGAGACTTGAGCCATCTTGAATGAGATGTGTTGTTTCTGGCTAAATACCTCCAGCTAAGTTAAAGAAAGTCTCACAATCCTAAAAAAAAAAAAAAAAAAAAAAAATTCAGACCCTACAGAATCTCAAAGAACAAGCTGGAGAGTTCTTGGGATGGCTACAGTCTCTCTTTGGGGGATCCTTCTCCTGGTGAGGGGGGAATTTGGAGTTGGCTAATGCCCCTACTAATCCTTGTTATCACCATATTGATGCTGCTTATGACTGCCCCATGTATTATCAATGGTCTAACCCATTTTGTCTCTGCCCAGGTCAACAAGATACCAACATGCAGTACCAGTTCAGCAAGGATATGTAAAACTGTAGCTGACCATGGAAAATATACTCACCCTTAGATGGACACTTATAGGACTTATTGGACTCTGAGGCTTGAGACTAGCAAGAGAGGGAGGCCCAATGCCCCTCATCATCCCAGTGCAGCAGGAAGTAGCCAGAAATACCTCGATGCCCCTATTCCCAAAGAATTGGGCCTCCTATCTCTTGGGGGAATGTTAGGTAGTTAGAATAGGAAAAAGGAGTCCAGAATGGTGGTGGCTAAAAGACAAGGAAGAGAAAATCCTGCAAAAATAGAACAAAGGAAGGTCCGAGGACTAGAGTGAGGACCTCAGGTAAAACAAACAGCACACCTGGCTAGTCCCATTTACATAGGGCAGGTCCAGGGGGAGGAGAAAAAACAAAAGAAGAGGAGCAAAAATTGGGCTGGGGGCCTCTCTACTCTTCATGTCTTTTGGGTTGGCATTCCCTCATGCCTCTAGGATGTATTTTCCTTTACTTTCTGAATAAAACTGAGCTGTAACATGGAGCTGTGACACTGGTCCATCCAAGAGCTATAATGCTGGTCCATCCGTTGCTTCAAATTTTTATTGTGATGAGACAGAAGTGAGGAAATTACAAACTGCCCCGACAATAACATATCATCATATAAACATAGATAAATACAAAGCTAATCATACTATTCTGTGTTTAGGATAATTTGGGGGTTTTCACTGCTTACAAAATAAAACCTCACATTCTTCACTTGCTACTCCAGGTTGTTCAAAATATGTTTCCATATTTCTCCAATCTTATATCTCACCCTTCCCTGTCTTATTGGTGATCTAATTTCAAACTGCTTATGGTTTTCAAATATGTTATGATGTTTCTCATCTCCTTTGTTTTTTGCTCATACTTCTTCATCTCCCTATATGCTAAGTCGCTTCAGTTGTGTTCAACCCTTTGCGATCTCATGGACTGTAGCCTGACAGTCTCCTCTGTCCATGGGATTCTTCAGGTAAGAATACTGAAGTGGGTTTCTATTTCCTTTTCCAGGGGATCTTCCTGACCCAGGGATCGAACCCACATCCCTTCTGTCTCCTGCATTGGCAGTTTCTTTACCACTAGCACCACCTGGGAGGCCTGTTATCTCCCTATAAATGTGCTTTCTATCTTTCAATTAGTTTCTGGATAACTCTTGCTCATTTTTCACGATTCTATTAAGGTATCACCTACTCTAGAAAGCTTTCCCTGGACTGCAAAGTCAGGGGAGAAATGTCTCTTTTTCATGTTCCTAAGGACCATATAGTTAGCAGCATTCATCTTTATTGATCCCATGTGATTTTGATCATCTTTTCTCATTTGACTGTAAAATCCTTGAGGCACACACCATACCTCACTCATCTGTGTCCCAAGTGCCTTATCCACGCAGTGGAATGCTTGTTGTACCAGAGTAGGGGAAAGTCTCTTAAACATAGATGGTATCCTTAAATATGTGAAATGCGGCCCTTATATGGATTTGCTATTTGTTGTCTCCCAGTTTTATTTAGCTTCTTGCCTTCCTTGTGTGCATTCTCTTTGCTGGCTTTGTTTTCTGACTTATGTTTTAGACCTATAAATATTTCTTTGCTAACTTCCTTTGGTGGGAAGTTATTTCCACATGAAGGCCCTGACAAAAGTTGTCTTTAATTTTGCAGTGTGATTGGATTTCCCAGGTAGTGCTAGTGGTAAATGAACCCGCCTGCCAATGCAGGAGACATGACACACGGGGTTGATTCATGGGTTGGGAAAATCCTCTGAGGAGGATATGGCAATCCACTCCAGTATTTTTGCCTGGGAAACCTCATGGACAGAGGATCCTGGTGGGCTATAATCCACAGGATCTCAAAGAGTCGGACACAACTGATTGACTAAGCACAGTACACATAATGTCAATTTGCAATATCATCCATCTGGCAGAAGTATTAACTAAGGGACATTAATGTGGATCTGTTTCCCTTCCTATTTTGTAGGCTATACAGAGTGGTTATATCCTACCATTTCGATTTAGAAGATATCTAGTAAAAATATCAGGACAAGAATAAAGAAGCAACTTTGTATGACTGATATGCTCTCTATTCATTAACTTATGCAGTATATAGGAATGCAGATGAAGTGTAAAATGGCTTTGGTATAAAGGATGCATATAAATTTTAAAAAAAAGAACTATTTTAATAATAGAACTAAGCCTATCTAAGCCTTATTCAATATATCTGAAAACCCAGCAAAATGGTAAGATATTGATCCCCTATTTTAAAAACAGGTATCAGAAAGTTGGGGGGGGGAATCTCAAACTTAGATATTGCTCTTCTGGTTTATATAGTTCATTTGTGGAAAACCAAAGCATGTCACTGAACTGTGGCTTCCACCAAATATTTAGGCCTTTTGTTCTAATCAGTTCCTTTTGGTGATGTGCAAGTCTCTACTTTTGCTAAACATGGAGCAGGATGATTAGGGCTTTCTTCTATTAAATTACACATTGTGCTTTTCCACCCATTAGTAATGTAATTGCTTAGATTTCAGTTGTTACTTTAACAACAATAGTAAGATAAGCATTACCTTCCCTCTTGTACTGTATAACTTTATATAAATAAGTTGCTTTTCAACAGTTTTACACTCTTAAGTACATGATATTTTTGGTTCTTGTTAATAATTCTGGCAATTGGCACTAGCAAGACTTAACAAGCAATCATCTGGACTGTAATCATTGCCTTTAAAGCATCCTATCTAATCATAAGGAAATACTAGAACTGTTGAATTCCAGATAATCTTCTAAGGTAACTTGCATTTAGTCTACAAAGAAAAATTACTTCTTAAGGTTTCTTTCTTTTGCATATTTTTCTTCAAGGATAATTCCATCTGGCCCTGAAAGGATAAGAAAATGCTTAAGAATATAAAAATTAAATAGTTTAAAATAGTTTAATGGTTCTAACATTTTCATATTTTAATTTTAATTCTAGTTTCAAACAGGTTTGGCCCAAATATTTTCGTTACAAGCAGATTTGGGGAAGGGATAGAAATCACTCAAGATTAGAGTTACTTTTCTTAGACCTGAAAATTATTAGATCATTCAATTTTAGAGCCAATGACATTTATCAAGTATACATTTAAGTTTGGTTTCACTGATGGAAATACTAACATCATTATCTACTATGATATAACAAAAATGAAGAGTTATCACTCACCAATCAAACAGAAAATCTTAGAAACCCATGAATTTCATATCTAAATGTACTTTTTCTGTATCTGACAATTTGTTGTAGGTATTTCCATATATTAAATTCTATCTTTGGCCTTCTCACTGCTTCCCTCAGTACTCATGTTGCCATTTTTTTTTTTCCAAAATTGCATTAAGGAGTAATCCCTTCCTCTGATATTCCTGTGAGAAGAAGATATAAGCTGTTAATTTTGACCAAAACATGATTTATTTTTTGCATAAACATAGTTACATCAGAGTTTATTGTTAGCAACAGCAAAATTAAACCAGTTTAAAATTATAATTAGATATATGTGCATAAATCCAAACTAGGATGCTCAGTTGTACTTCTTGGAAAACTGTCCTTGACTCCCAGGGTCAAAGTCTGTATCACATAATATACACTTCACCTTCTTTGCAGTAATCCCTTTTCAACATCATCTCCTTATCATGGGATGAGAGGATCCAAAATATAGGATGATTTTCTAATAGTTTTCTAAATTATCATTGTTTTTGATGAGTTCTGGAATCTGTTTCTTGAAAGTATACACAGCACTCTCCAAAGCAGAGCATTATTCTTCTACTTTTAAAAAATTTATTTATTTTTAATTGAAGGAGAATTGATTTACAATATTGCTTTTGTTTCTGCCATACACTGAACTTTGAACCTATCATACAGAGTGAAGTAAGTCAGAAGGAGGAAAACAAAGCAGAACATTCTTTGAAGATGGTGGTTATTTACCTCATACATTGACTGTTGGTTGGATATGGTGGATTTCCAGTGGAAATCTGATAGAAGAGGAAATGTATGTAGCACATGTTCTCATTTTTGAATGCATAAGAAACACTGCCTGGGAAATCTCAGAATTGCTTGAGGAGGACAGGCAGATTATGCAGTGAACTGGAGTAAGAATCTAAATAAGTAAGAACCTAAAGGCAAGAAAATTTGAGTCATGATGCTAATGTGACTTGCTTATTCCAGTTCGCTTTGAAGCCTAGGGAAATTCAGGTTAAACCTGGATACTGAAAAGGCTTGAAGTTTTACAGCTTGCTGTACCAATTTATGATATCTTCTCACTACATTGTCATGAGCACTGAGAAATAGCAATTATTTTCACCTTTAAGAATTGTATAAGTAAAAAATGGTAGATTTGAATTGCTATAGTTATTAACTTGAATGAATATAATTTCTTATATTTCTTGTCAGCTGTATTTTTTCTTTCAGAAATTCTCATGTCCTTTGCCTATTTTATTAGAATGTTGTTAAGACATCTTCATATAACAATAATATATGTTCTTTGCCTTTATGAAGAAGATATTCCTACAGTTTCCCTTTGACTTTTAATTTTATTCAAAAGGCATTAAATTAGGACATGCACAGGTCTGTGAAGGTTTATATGTGTGACTTCCACTGAGATTATCTAAGATTATTCTACTTGATTCAGAGTTCAGTTAGAATTTATTTCATTGTGGGTGTTTAAAAATAGCTGTTTAAAAATCTTTTTTAGAAAACATAGTTTGCATTCTTAAATAATCTGAGTGGGGGAAAAACTATCAACACATGACATAAAGCCATAAAGAGGATTAAATACTTGAAGCTATTTTAACTGACCTCATTTGAAAAACTCACTGGATTAGATAATTTTCTTCATTCCCTATGTAAGACATACTGATTGATGCCCTTGGCATACACAGTGTTCTTGGCCGATAGATTACTCTCAAATATTGGCATGAGTGTGAAGAAATATCACTCATCTACCGCTGCCAGGAATATAAATTTCTGTAGCCTATTCTGGATCCCAATCTGGCAACAAGCATCGTTTTTAAAATGCATACTCTCCTTCTGTAAGGAATTTATTCTGTATAGATACAGGCAAAAGTCTGCCAGCATATACATAAAATGATTTTCATCATAGCATTATTGTACTTGTAATCATTAAGAAAAAATCTAATAAAAAATAATGTCCTATGGCTGATTCATATCAATGTATGACAAAACCCACTGGAAAATAAATAAATAAATAAATAAAGGAGAAATTAAAAAAAATAATGTCCATCAATAGAGGATTGATTTAGTAAATTTATGGTTACAGGCATACAATGGAATACCATTAAAATGAGTGAAAGTAAATGTATATTTTATGATATGGAACATGGCCAATAAATATTGATATTAAATGAACATACGTTGCAAAGCAGAATACATTGTAGGAATCTTTGTAAAAATAAAATCTCTGAAAGGATCTGTAAGAGACTTGATAATGGATACTTCTGAGAAGTAGAAATAGAGGCTCAGGGGGTGAAAATCTTTTCATTTCTATTCTTGCATATTTCATCAGGAGCATGCAATTTCTTTTAGATATTTTTTTTATGTTAAAAATCCATTATTGTTAAGTTCAGGCTCTTTTTATTCCTTATGAAATTCTTCCAATACAAAGATATGGTAAGATAGAGAAATCAGTTCTCATTCTTATGTAGCTACACCCTAGCAATCTATGTGACTATACAGGCCTCAGTTATATTCATACTTCAATGTGGAAAATGTGTGTTTAAAAGTTTAACAAACTATTCTGAAAGTAGATTAAAATCTGAAATTAGCTTATGGCTTGAGTCTGGCTCACTGGCATGTTTGGTTTGATCCAAATATTTGTATAATTTATCTTAAAATTTAAAGGTCTACCTTAAATTTATACTTTAAAATTATAAAGGTCTACCACCATTACATGGGGCTTGTGGCTCAATTTGTCACAGTTCCACTACTCAAAATTGTTACATATCTGGATAACTGAAACCTTGATGATCTCTATAGGTATGAGTTTGACTCATGCTCTAGAGCATGTGGGGCAATCGTGTTTTAAAAGTACATTTCTCCTTTCCTTATTGAGTTAATCCTAGGATAACAAATCTTTAAAAAAAATTTAAGCACAAACAATAGTATCTTTTGTGAAAGTGCACAATGATCTCCTCTGGAGTCTGATCAAAGTGAGATAAACTCACAACAGTCCCTGTCAGCCTCGTAAGATTAACACCACACCTCAAATTGATTTTGGAAAGCAGCAGGGAAAAAATAGATAGATGAGACACCAGCATATAGTTAGTATAATATAAAGACCTATCTATACTGCACAAAACACAATAAAACTGACTGCAGCAAGATTACAAGTTACTTAAGACTATTCATATTTCTACAGGCTTTATTTTGAGAAGCATTTTAGATAGGAAAGCTATGAAGCGGACACTAATTACCAGTTACATGGCATTTATATCTCCCAGAAGGTTAGAAACAGAATAAAAGTTTCTTGTTCAAGGTTACTAAGACCATTTGCAGAAAAACCAAGAATAGAAACAAAGCCTTTCAAATTCAATGCCATAGTCCAAAGCATGTCATTTTTCATCATAGTCTTGTTTTTTTTTTTTTTTTCATAGTCTTGTTAATTGAAAGAAAAAACATGAATCATAATCAAGTGAATCCTGTAAGGGCTTTAAATATTGACTAATGATTATCTGAGACAAAATGAATGCATTGAGAAAGGAAAATTGAACAGATATACTGATTATTTTCCTTTTTGATCATTGTAGTTGGTATTGAATGACATGAAATACAAAGCTAAACGTTGAAAGAACAGTAGTATAGCCACATTTATAATATATAAACAGAGCAAATAAACATAGGGCAAAATAGTACTGATCATTATAAAGTTTTTGCTTGGATTTCAAGATTGCCAAATTTGTCATATAGGCCTATAGAAGACTATAAATAACTAAACCAAGAAACCGATGATGTATAAAATCATCTTCATTAAAGTGGTTTATGGTCTTAAAACCAGAAGAAATAAGAAAAAAAAAAAAAACAAAACGCTCTCTAAATTTTAGGATAAATCATAGCTAATCATCTAAAGAAGCCAAAAATTCTCTCTCTCTCTCTCACTGTATGTATATACATACACACACACACACACACACACACACACACACATATATGTATATATGCATTCATGATCAGTTGCTTCAGTTGTGTCTGACTTTTTGTGACCCCATAGATTGTAGCCTGCCAGGCTTCTCTGTCTATGGGAGTCTCCAGATAAGACTACTCGAGTGGGTTGCCATCCCATCCTTCAGGGGATCTTCCCTACCCAAGGATCAAACCCAGGCCTCCTGCATCTCTTGCACTGACAGGCAGATTCTTTACCATTGAGCCCCTGGGGAAGCCCACAGATAGATTGATAGATAATTTATTTTTTAGAGGAGTTTTAAGCTTACTAAAAAATGAGCATAATCTACAGAGAGCACTTGTATGCTACTCCATCTGCCCCCCACCAAGTTTTCTTTATTATTAGCATCTCTCATTCATGTGCTACGTTTATTACAATTGATGAACCAATACTGATATAGTATAACTAAAGTTCATAGTTTACGTTAAGGTTCACTCTTTCTTGTACATTGAGTCGGTTTCAACAAAAGTATGATGTCATATATCCACCTTTACAGTATCATACAGAATATTTTCACTTCCTTAAAGATCTCCAGTGCCCCATCTATTCATTCCTCCCTTTTCAACAACCCTTGACAACCATGGCTCTTTCTACCGTATTCATAGTTTTGCCTTTCCAAAATGTCATATGGTTGGAATCATGCAATATGAAAACTTTCAGATTCACTTCTTTCATTCAACAATATGCATTCAGGTTTACCCCATGTCTTTTTTTTTTTTTTTTTTGTGGCTCGATAGCTCATTTCTTTTTATTGTGACTATAGCACAAATTGCTTATCAATTCATCTGTTGAAGGGCATCTTTGTTTACAAGTTTGGGGAATTTTTAATAAAGCTTCTATAGACATCTGTGTAGAGATTTTTCTGTGGTCATGTTTTCAGCTTGTTGAGTGAGTGCATACCAAGGAGAGTGACTGCTGGATCATATGGTAAGAGTATATTTGATATTGCAAGAAACTGCCAAATTGTTTCCTAAGTGGCTTGTATGATTTTGTACTTTTACAAGCTATGAATAAGTTCCTGTGGCATCACAGCCTTGCCAGTATTTGGTATTGTTAGAATTTTGGATTTTACCCATTATAATAGGTATGTAGTGGTATCTCATTGCTATTGTAATTTGCAATTCCCTGAAGAAACAAAATGATGAACGTTTTTCTATATTATTTACCATCTGCAGATCTATGGTGTGATACATATATATATATATATATATATATATATATATATATATATCTTTGGATTATTTACCCGTTTTAAGAACTGAGTTTTCTTACTGTTGAATTTTAAGAATTCTTTGTATATTTTGGATACAAGATCTTTATCAGATATTTATTTGGCAAATATTGTCTTCCAGTCTGTGGTTTGTATTTTTATTTTCTTAATGGTGTCTTTTATAAGGTAGAATTCAATTTATCCAATATTTTCATTCATGGTATTGTGTCATATCTAAAAAGTCATCACCAAACCCAAGGGAATCTAGGTTTTCTCCTGTGCTATTTTCTAGTTTTTCATTTTATAGTTGTGATACAATTTGAGTTAATTTTCATGGAATGTGTAAGGTCTGTGTCTAGATACTTTTTCTTTTTTCCCTAAGTATTCCCAGGTGTTCTGACATCATTTATTTTAAAAGACTACCCTTTATCCACTGAACTGACTTGCTCATTTGTCAAAGATCAGTTGGCCACATTTCAGTGTAGTGTATGTGTATACACACACACACACACACACACACACACACACACACATATATATAGGCGTGTGTGTGTGTGTCTTTCTGTTGCACTGATCTATTTGTCTACTCTTCCACCAATACAATGGTGTCCCAAAGAGTCAGACACGACCAACTGACTGAATACACACACACACCACCACCACCACCACCACCAATACCACACTGTGTTCATTATTGTAGCTTTTAATGTCTTGAAGTTAAGTAGTGTTAGTCTTCTCTCTTAGTCTGTTTGGGCTGCTGTAACAGAATACTATAGACTGGGTAGTTTATAAACAAGAAACTTTTATTTTTCACCGTTCTGGAGGCTAGAAGTCCAAGATCAAGGCCCCAGCATATTCAGATTGTAGTGAGCACACAATCCAGGTTATAGATTTTTCATTTCCTTGTAGCATGGTGGAAGGGGCTATGGAGCTCTGTGAAATCTCTTTTATAACAGCATTAACTTTATTCATGAGGACTCCACCCTCATGATCTAATCATATCCCAAAGGCCCCACTGTCTAATACCATCATATTTGGAATTAGGATTTCAACATGTGAATTTTGAGGAGACAAATATTTCAGACCATAGCACTCTTTGATTATTCTCCTTCAACACTGTGTTGGTAATCAGGGTCTTTTGCCTTCTATAAAAACTTCAGAGTCAATTTGTCAATATGCAAATCCACAAAATAACTTAATGAGACTGATTGCATTGTGTTGAATCTAGGAATCAATGTGGAAAGAACTGGAATCTTAGCAATATTGAGCCTTTCTCTCCATGAACATGGAATATCTCTCCATTTACTTAGATCTTTAAATTCTTTCATTTGTTTTATAATTTTTCTCATGTAGATCTTGTATATATTTTGTTAGATTTATACCAAAGTATTTCAATGTTTTGAGTATAGTATATGAAGTAATTTCCTTCTGTTACTACTTGAGATATTTTATGATGAATAGATGTTCAATTGTTCTTGGTTTTATTTTTGTTGTTGTTGCTATTGACTTTATATGAATTCTTTATATATTTTGGGTATTAACTCATTATAAGATATATATGATTTGCAAATATTTTCCGCCATACTGTAGATTTCCATTACAAACTGTTAATTTCCTTTACTCTAGGGAACTGTTTTAATTTGAAATATTATTAATGTTTATCTTTGCTTTTGTTTCTCATGCTTTTGATGTTGTATTCAAGAAATCATTGAGAGACCAACTTCAAGAAGTTTTCTCCAATTTTTTCTCTAGGAGTTTTATAGTTTCAGGTCTTATTTTAAGTCCTTAATTCATTTTTATTTGATCTCTATATATTGTAGGATAAAGTTTTAATCCATTCTTTCGCATGTGGATATCCAGTTTTCTTAGCACCATTTGTTGAAGAGACTGTTGTTTCTTCTTGTATTTTCTTGGCTCTCTTGCTAAATATCAGTTGGCTGTGTATGCATGGGCTTATTTCTGGAGTCTATTCTGTCCCATTGGTCTATCTGTCTGTCTTCATGTCAGTAATGTATTAAATTATTGTAGCTTCATAATTTATTTTGAAATCAGGAGGTAAGATGCTTCAAACTTTGCTCTTCTTTCTCAAGATTGTTTTAGCTATTCAGGATCCTTTATGCTTCTATATGAATTTTATTTTTTTTTCTATTTCTGTAAAAGTGCTATTGGGGTGATGATACAGATACACTGAAAATGTACATGGCTTTATGGAAAATGTATGGACATTTCAACAATGTTAAGATTTCCAATCCATGAACATAGGTGTATTTCTATATATTTTTTATCTTTAATTTTTTTTACCAGCATTTTATAATTTTCACTACACAATTTTCTCACCTCTATGGTTATTTAGTTCTAAATGTTTTACTCTTTTTGATGCTATTGCCAATGGTATTATTTTTTCTTATTTCCTTTTTAGATAGTTACTTGTTAGTGTACAGTAGCACAACTGATCTTTAAATGTTGATTTTATATTCTTCAAATTATCTGAATTTTAAAATTATTTCTAACATATTATTTTGAGTTGTTAGGGTTTTCTACATAAAAGACCAGGTCATCTAAAAACAGGTAATTATACTTCTTCCTTTCTTGGCTAAGACTTCTAATTTCTTTGGCTAAGACTTCTAGTACTATATTCAATAGAAGTGATTAGAGTGGGCACCCTTGTCTTTTTCCTGATGTTAAGGGGAAAACGTTCAGGTTTTGACCTTTAAGAATGATGTTAACTGTGATATTTTTGTATATGGCCTTTAGTATATTGAAGTAATTTCCTTCTGTTACTACTTGAGATATTTTATAATGAATAGATGTTGAATTTTGTCAATTAAAAAAAATCTATTGAGATGCTAAGGAATGGCCAAGATGGTGGAGTAGGAGTAGCTCACCTCCTCCTACAGGCACACAAAAATTGCAACTATTTACAAATCACTATAGTAAGTCTCCTACACTTGAACCTTTAAGCTGCAAGCTTTCAAAGATAAGGACACACATTCCATCAACATCAGGTGTGAGTTAAATTGCAGTTTGCCACTCATGTCCTGTTTCTGACAGTGATCTAACATCTCCCATTTCTTCTCCCTTCTCCAGTAAGTAACTCTTCTTGCCTGTCCACTTGATGCCAGCCCCACATGTCAGCAGCTGTAATGTAATGCTGTACTGTAAGGTTAAAAATGCTTTATCTTTTGTGTTCTTTTTGTATGTATTATTTGTGTGAAAATATTATAGACTTATTACAGTACAGTGTTATATAGCCAGTTGTGTTAGTTGGGTACCTAGGCTAACTTTGTTGGACTTAGGAACAAATTGGATTTACAAGGGTACTCTTGGAATGGACCTTGTTCATATGTATGGGACTTGCTGTATTGATGGGAAAGACCTGAATATTGGCAAAGAATATCTACAACTAAATACATAAAGAAGGAACCACAATGAGATGGGTAGGAGGAGCAGAGTCATGGTAGGGTCCAGACGCAAACCACTGGGTGGGTGACCCACAAGTGGAAGAATAGTTATAATTGCAGAGGTCCCCGCAAGGAGTGAAGGGTCCAAACCCTACAGTGGAGTCCCCAGCTTGGGGGGCCTGAACCTGGAAGATGAACCTTCAGAATGCCTTGGCTTGAAGGATAGTGGGGCTTCCTTTCAAGAGAGTCAGGGAACTGTAGCAAATAGAGACTCCATTCTAATAGAGTGCACACAAAATCTCACATACTCTGACTTAGAACATAGCAGTAATTTGAAAGGGCTCTGGGTCTCTTTGAGAGTCTCCCAAGGAGGCAACAGTTAACCAGAACTCACCTTGGTGACATAGACACTTGTGGCAACCATTCTGGGGAGCTAGTTCTACCATGGGATACTGGTGGTAACAAACTCCATTTTGAAACCATCCCTCTAGTTTTTTAACAAAAGAATCTGACTTTCCCAGCACCATCACTGGAAAACCTCAGGCCAATCAGCTAGCTGGGCAGCAACACAGCCCTACCCATCATCTGCCTTAGGACACCCAGAATCCAAAGCTTCTGCAGAAACCAGCTCCCACCTACCAGTGAGCTAGTGCTAGACACTAGCCCAGAGATCCCTGGGCCACAGCCCCAAACACCAATGGGATGACAGCAGCTTTGGGATACCCCAGGCCCTGTAACCAGCTGTGTCAGGAACCAGCTACTCCCAGCAGGAGGCATACACTATATCTAGGACCCCAGACCAACAACCAGCTACCCTGAGACCCTGTCCCTGCTCCCAATAGTTAACAGTCTCTACACAAATCAGGACCAGGGGCCAGAAATACCTAATAGACTGACCACAGTAGTCAGCCTACCAGAAAAGAAGAGCCCATGCAGCACAAATAAGTGGTACACTGAGAGCATAGCTCTGGTGACCAGAAGGGAGTACACTGTTAGGAATATAGTACATCTCCTGCATAAGGCCACTTCTCCAAGTTCAGGGAACAAAAAAGAACTGCAAAAACAACACCAAAATAATTAACAAAATGGCCAAAATACAGGTGTATCAATAATAATTGTAAATGTATATGGACTAAATCCTCCAATCAAAAGACATAGAATGGTTGAATGGATACAAAAACGAGATACACACACACACACACACACACACACACACACACACACACACACACTACCTACAAGACACAAGAAAAAGAAAAGACTCACATCAAAAAGACTAATAAAAATAAATGAAAAAAATAAAAAAAAATAAAGGGTAAGGGGCTGGGTGAGAAGTTTTAGGAGTTGGGGATTAGCATATGCAAAGTACTATGTACAGAATGGATAAATAAAGCCCTACTGTATAGCAAGCTATATTCAATATTCTGTGATAAACCATAATGGAAAAGAATATATATGTGTGTGTGTGTGTGTGTGTGTGTATGCATAACTTAGTCACTTTGCTGTACAGCAGAAATTAACACAACATTGTAAATCAACTATATTTCAATAATTTTTTTAAAAAATTTAAAAAAAATAAATTATCTTTTTTATTGAAAAAAAAAGATAAATGTTTGCAAGGATGTGAAGAAAAAGGAACATGTGTACTGTTGGTGGGAATATAAATTGATGTAGATACTGTTGGTGTACAACAAAGAGGAGCATGAAAAAGTTGGCTTAAAGCTCCATATTCAGAAAACTAAGGTCATGGCACCCGGTCCCATCACTTCATGGCAAATAGATGGGGAAACAGTGGAAACAGTGGCTGACTTTATTTTTCTGGGCTCCAAAATTACTGCATATGGTGATTGCAGCTATGAAAATAAAAGATGCTTACTCCTTGGAAGGAAAATTATGACCAACCTAGACAGCATATTAAAAAGCAGAGACATTAATTTGCCAACAAGGTCCATCTAGTCAAGGGTATGGTTTTTCCAGTTGTCATGTATGGATGTGAGAGTTGGACTATAAAGAAAGCTGAGCGCCGAAGAATTGATACTTTTGAAGTGTGGAGAAGACTCTTGAGAGTCCCTTGGACTGCAAGGAGACCCAATCAGTCCATCCTAAAGGAGATCAGTCCTGGCTGTTCATTGGAAGGACTGATGAAGTTGAAACTCCAATATTTTGGCCACCTCATGAAAAGAGTTGACTCATTGGAAAAGACCCTGATGCTGCGAAAGACTGAGGGCAGGAGGAGAAGGGGACGACAGAGAATGAGATGGTTGGATGGCATCACTGACTTAATGGACATGGGTTTGGGTGGACTCCGGGAGTTGGTGATGGACAGGGAGGCCTGGTGTGCTGTGGTTCATGAAGTCGCAAAGAGTCGGACATGACTGAGTGGCTGAACTGACTTACTGACTGTTGGTGTAGCTGTATGGGGATTCCTCAAAAAGTTAAAAAATAAAATTGAACTACCAGACTGATCCAGCATTTCTTTTCCTGGGTTAGCATATGAAGGAAATGAAAATACGTGTCAGAAAAGATACATGCAGCTCTAGTGTTCATTGAAGTATTATTTACAATAGTCAAGGTATGGAAACAACCTAAGTGCTCATCAACAGAGGAATGGAAAAATAAATTGTGATAGGTATATGAATGGAATATTAGCCTTACAAAAAGAACTTTTCTCCTTTGTGGCAACATGCTGCAAAGAGGGAAAGAACTACAGGGATATTACACTAAATGAAATAAGTCAAACAGAAGAAGGCAAATACAATACAATTTCACTTATATGTAGAATCAAAAAACAAAAAACTGAAAAAGTAACAAAACAGAATAATAGATACAAAGAACAGGTGATTTCCAGAGGGGAGGGAGGAGGGGAGGAGAGTAATAGGTGAGATTTAAGAGTTACAAACTTCCAGATGCAAATTAAATGAGTTACATGTATGAACTGTATAGTCTAGGATTATAGTCAATAATAATGCAATATCATTGTATGGTGATAGATGTTGACTAGTTGTATGGTGGTGATCATTTTGAAATGCAGAGCAATATCAAATAATTGTATTTTATAACAGGAAATAACATAATGTTGTAGGTCAATTTAACTTCAAAAACAAGCAAACAAACTGATAAGAAAAGGGATCAGATTTGTGGTTACCAGAGATATGGGGTTGGGGGACAGTAATTGAAGGCAGTCAAAGTATACAAACTTTCAGTTAAAGCTAAATAAGTACTAGGGAGTTAATGTACAACATGATGATTATAGTTTACACTGCTGTATGTTATAAATGCAAAAAAATGTTAAAACTACCCCACAATTGGACTCATCTCACACTAGTAAAGTAATGCTCAAAATTGTCCAAGTGCAGCTTCAACAGTACATGAACCAAGAAATTCCAGATGCTCAAGTTGGATTTAGAAAAGGCAGAGGAACCAGAGATCAAATTGCCAACATCCATAGGATCATAGAAAAAGCAAGAGAGTCCCAGAAAAACATCTTTGCTTTATTGACTATGCTAAAGTCTTTGACCATGTGGATCACAGCAAACTGTGGAAAACTCTTAAAGAGATGGGAATACCAGAACACCTTACCTGTCTCTTGAGAAACCTGCATGCAGATCCAGAATCTTACATGAAACAACCAGCTGGTTCAAAATTCAGAAAGTTATGACAAAGTTGTATGTCATCAACCTATTTATCTAACTTACATGCAGAATATGTCATTCAAAGTGCCAGGCTAGATGAATCCCAAGCTTGAATCTAGATTGAATCTTGAATCTAGGGAGAAATATCAACCTCAGATATGCAGATGATACCACTCTAATGGCAGGAAGTGAAGAGGAACTAAAGAGCCTCTTGATGAAAAGTGAAAGAGGCAAGCGAAAAAGCTGGCTTAATCTCAATATTGAAAGAACTAAGATCATGGCAACTGGTTCCATCACTTCTTGGCAAATAGATGGGGAAAAAGTGGAAACAGTGACAGATTTCTTCTTGGGCTTCAAAATCATTGTGGACAGTGACTGCAACCATGAAATTAAAAGATACTTGCTCCTTGGAAGAAAACCTATGACAAACTTAGACAGCATATTAAAAAGCAGAGACATCACTTTGCTGACAAAGGTCCATGTAATCAAAGCTGTGGTTTTTCCCATAGTCATGTATGGAAGTGAGAGTTGGATCATAAAGAATGCTGAGCACTGAAGAACTGATAATTTTGAAGTGTGGTGTTGGAGAAGACTCTTGAGAGTCCCTTGGACTGCAAGGAGAGCAAACCCATCAATCCTAAAGAAATCAGTCCTGAATATTCATTGGAAGGACTGATGCTGAAGCTTACGCTCCAATACTTTGGCCACCTGAGGTGAAGAACTGGCTCACTGGTAAAGCCCCTGATGTTGGGAAAGATTGAAGGCAGGAGGAGAGGGGGACAACAGAGAATGAGATGGTTGGATGGTATCACCAACTCGATGGACATGAGTTTGAGCAAGCACCATTAGTTGGTAATGGATAGGGAAGCCTGGTGTCCTGCAGTCCATGCTGCTGCTGCTGCTAAGTCGCTTCAGTTGTGTCCGACTCTGTGCGACCCCATAGACGTCAGCCCACCAGGCTCTGCTATCCCTGATTCTCCAGACAAGAACACTGGAGTGGGTTGCCTTTTCCTTCTCCAATGTTTGAAAGTGAAAAGTGAAAGTGAAGTCACTCAGTCATGTCCGACTCTTCGCGACCCCATGGACTGCAGCCTACCAGGCTCCTCCATCCATGGGATTTTCCAGGCAACAGTACTGGAGTGGGTTGCCATTGCCTTCTCTGCCTGCAGTCCATGGGGTCATTGCAAAGAGTCACACACAACTGAGTGAGTGAACTGACTTATGTTATAAATGAAAATTATTAAGAGAGCAAGTACTGAGGTGGCATCACAAGGACATTTTTTTTTCTGTTTTTTAAATTTTGTATGTTTATGAGATAATAGATGCTCACTAAACTTCTTTTGGTAATCGTTTAATGACATCTTAAGTCAAATCATTGAGCTATACATTTTAAACTTTTACAGTGCTACATGTAAATTATATCACAATAAAACTGGAAGAAGATGATAAAAATACATCTATTGAAATGATTATGTAGTAATCTCATTTATTCTCTTAATGTGATGTGTCACAATAGTTGATTTTCTTACATTGTGCCATTTTTTCTTCTTCTTCATTCACTAAGTAATAGCCTATTTTTTGCGACCCCATGGACTGCAGCATGCCAGGCTCCTCTCTCCCCCACTATCTCCCAGAGTTTGCTCAAATTCATGTCCATTGAATCAGTGATGGTATAACTTTCCTTCCAAGGAGCAACTGACTTTTAATTTCATGGTTGTAGTCACCATTCACAGTGATTATGGAGCCCAGGAAAATAATATCTGTCGATGTTTCCATTTTTCCCCCATGTATTTATCATGAAGTAATGGGACCGGGTGCCATGATCTTAGATTTTTAATGTTAAGTTTCAAGCCATTGTACATCCCAGTTATAAATCCCACATTATTATCATGTATAACCCTTGTAATATGCTGCTGAATTTGTTTAGGTAGCATTTTTTAATATTTTTGTATGTATGCTCATTAACAATATTATCCTGCAGTTTTTTTGTACTTAACGTTGTTTTGGTTTGACATTAAGGTAATTCCTCCTCATAGTATGAGTTTTGGATCATTCTCTCCTCTTTAATATTTTTTAATTTATTTATTTTATTTGGATGCTAATTACTTTACAATATTGTAGTGGTTTTTGCCATACATTGACATGAATCAGCCATGAGTGTACATGTTTTCCCCATCCTGAATCCCCCTCCCACTTGCCTCCCCACCATATTCCGCTGGGACATCCCAGTGCACCAGCCCTGAGCACCCTGTCTCATGCATCAAACCTGGACTGGTGATCTATTTCACATATGGTAATATACATGTTTCAATGCTATTCTCTCAGATCATCCCACCCTCGCCTTCTCCCACAGAGTTCAAAAGACTGTTCCATACATCTGTGTCTCTTTTGCTGTCTCGCATATAGGGTTATCCTGACCATCTTTCTAAATTCCATATATATGTGTTAGTATACTATATTGGTGTTTTTCTTTCTGACTTACTTCACTCTGTATAATAGGGTCCAGTTTCATCCATCTCATTAGAACTGATTCAAATGTATTCTTTTTAATGGCTGAGTAATATTTCATTGTGTATATGTACCACAGCTTTCTTATCCATTTGTTTGCTGATGGGCATCTAGGTTGCTTCCATGTCTTGGCTATTATAAACAGTGCTGCGATGAACATTGGGGTACATGTGTCTCTTTCAGTTCTGGTTTCCTCGGTGTGTATGCCCAGCAATGGGATTGCTAGGTCATATGGCAGTTCTATTTCCAGTTTTTTAAGGAATCTCCACACTGTTCTCCACAGTAGCTGTACTAGTTTGCATTTCCACCAACAGTGTAAGAGGGTTCCCTTTTCTCCACACCCTCTCCAGCATTTATTGTTTGTAAAGTTTTGGGAAATTTTTGAAAAGGCTTGGTGTTAATTGTTTAAATGTTTGGTAGAATTCACTAGTAAAGTCATCTGGTTCTGGGCTTTTCTCTCCTGGGTGGATTGAGTACCGAATCAATCTCCTTACTAGTTACAGATCTGTTCAGATTTTCTATTTGTTCATGATTTTATCTCGGTAAGGTGTATACTGTTAGGAATTTATCGATTTATTCTAGGTTATCTGATTTATAGGTGTGTAATTGTTTGTAGTAGTATGTTACGATCTCTTTCATTTCTTTGACATCAATTGTAACGCCTCTTCCTTCATTTCTGATTTTATTTGTTGGGGTCTTCTGAGATTTTTAATTAGCATAGCTAATGGCTTGCCTACTGCTTTTTATTTTTAAACCATCTCTTTGATTTGTGGATTTTTCTATTGTTTTTTGCTCTTGATTTCGTTTATTTCTGCTCTACTATTTATTTATTTCCTTCTATTTGTTTTGAGCCTAATTTGTTCTTTTTCTAGTTCAATTTTTATTTTATATTAGACTATAGTTGGTTTGCAAGTTCATGTTGTTTTCAGAAGTATAGCAAAGTGATTCAGTTATACATATATCCATTATTTTTTAGATTCTTTTCCCATAGAGCTTATTATAGAATATGGAGTAGACTTCCTTGTGCTGTACAATAGGTCCTTGTTGATTATCTATTTTATATATAGTAATGTACATATGGGATTCCCAGTTGGCTCAGATGGTAAAGAATCTGCTCTTAATGCAGGAGACACGGGTTCAATACCTGGGTCAAGAAGATACCCTGGAGAAGGGAATGGCAACCCACTCTAGTAATCTTGTCTAGGGAGTTCCACGGACAGAGAAGCTTGGTGGGCTACAGTCTATGTATGTGATCCCAAAGAGTTGGAAACAGCTGAGCAACTTTCACTTTCAGTATACATATGTTAATCCCAAACTCTTAATTTATGCACTTTTCCCCTTTGGTAACCATAAATTTGTTTTCAAAGTCTGTAAGTCTATTTCTACTTTGTAAATAAGTTCATTTGTATCATTTTTAAGATTTTATGTATAAGTGATATCATATGATATTTATTTCTGTCTTGCTTCACTTAGTATAATAATCTCTAGGTCTTTCCATATTACTGCAAACAGCATTATTTCATTCATTTTTATGGCTGAGTAATATTCCATTGTATAGATATACGATGTCTTCTCTAGCCATTCCTCTGTTGATGGACATTTAAGTTGCTTCCATGTTTTGGCTATTGCAAATAGTGCTCCAATGAACATTTGAGTCCGTGTATATTTTTGAATTAGAGTTTTCTACAGATATGCATCCAGAAATGAGATTGCTGGATCATATAATAGCTTTATCTTTAGTTTTTTAAGGAACCTTCATACTGTTCTCCATCATGGTTGTACCAATTTACATTTCCACCAACAGTGTTGGAGGGTTCCCTTTTCTCCACAGCCTTTCTAGCATTTATTGTTTGTAGACTTCTTGATGATGACCATTCTGTCTGGTGTGAAGTAATATCTCATTATAGTTTTGATTTGCACTTCTCTAATAGTTACCTATGTTGAGCTTATTTTTATATACGTTTTGGCCATCTGTATGTTTTCTTTGGCAACTCACTCCAGTATTCTTCCCTGGAGAATCCCATGGACAGAGAAGCCTAGCAGGGTTCCATGGGGTCGCAAAAGTTGGACATAACTAAGCGACTAAACCACCATGTTTTCTTTGGAGAAATATCTATTTAGATTTTTCCATTTTTTGAGTGGGTTTTTTATATTAAGCTGCAGGAGATATTTGTCTATTTTGAAGATTAAAGCCCTTGTCAGGCGCTTCATTTGCAAATATTTTCTCCCATTCTGTAGGTTGCTTTTTCATTTTTTGTGATTTCCTTTGTTGAACAAAAGCTTTTAACTTTAATTAGGTCCTGTTTGTTTGCTTTTGTTTTTATTTGTCTTAGGAGACTGCTACAAGAAAATACTCCTATGGTATATGTCAAAGAGTGTTCTACCTGTGTTCTCTTCTAGGATTTTTGTGTTTTCAGGTCTTATACTTAGATCTTTATACTATTTAGAGTATGTTTATGTATATGTTGCAAGGGAATGTTCTAATCTCTTTGTTTTACATATAGCTGTCCAACCTTCCCAACACCACTTATTGAAAAGACTGTCTTTTCTCCATTGCATGTTCTTGACTCCATTGTCATAGGTTGACTATTGGTGCATGGGCTTATTTCTGGGATTTCCATTCTGTTCCATTCATCTATATGTCTGTTGTTGTGCCAATATCATGCTCTTTTGATTACTGTAGCTTTGTGGTATAGTCTGAAGCCTGGAAGAGTGATACCTCCAGCTTTGTTCTTTTTCCTCAGGATTTTTTGGCAATTCTGGTTCTATTGTGGTTCCATATAAATTTGGGGATTATTTGTTCTAGCTTTGTGAAAAGTGTCATGGGTATTTTGGTATATTACTCTAAATCAGTAGATTGTTTTGGAATGGAAAAGGTAAAACCATCACTATTTTCAAATGATATGATACTTTACATAGAAAACCCTAGTCTCCAAACAAAAACTTAGAATAAATGAATTCAGCAAGGTAGCAGGATACACAATTATTATATAGAAATCTGTTGTGTTCTTTTACAATAATAATAATTATATGTAAAACTGAATATTAATTTATTTGTTTAGAAATAGTGTGACCATTCAGCATTTCTTTACTTGATTTGTATTAGTTACTGTGAACATCTACTATAAAGCAAATTTAATTTATAATAAGCGCAAAGACTGAAACAATTTAATAATAAATATTTGAATATAGATAGACTTCCCCATTGATCCTATAGATTTCATAATGAAAGAGAAACTGGTAGTAGTATAGCACAGTGCTTTACAGCACAGGATTTGGAGTCTGACTATCCAAGTTGATATTATTGCTCTACCAGTTACTATCAGAGATGGTGGGCAAATAGCTTTATCTCTTCCTCCCAGGCTATTTTGAGAATTCTTTAAATTAATGAAATATTTCACAATAGTACATGGAATATTGTGATGATTCAAAAATGACAGCTTTTGTTTCTCCATTACTTTATATGGAAATGATTGTAATACTATAGCTAAGCAAAAAATAACAGAATTTTTAAAGAATATCTGGAGATAACATAGTATAGCCAGTCAAATCATAGCCATGAGCAAAAGGCAAGAAAACAAAGCCTAACATAGAGTCTTGAGTAACTTTGCCAATTAAGGGTCATATCTAAAAGAAGAGGATGAACTGGCAAAAGGCACTGAGAAGTACAGACAAAGAGGTAAGAAGAAGTTCAGGAAATAGAAGTCAAGGGAAGAGAATGTCTTGTGAAGACAGTGTTATCAATACTGTTAAATGATTAGAGGTCAAAACTGGAGCAACGAGATTGAATATAGCGATATAAATGTCATTGGTAAATTTAGTTTGAGAAATTTTGGTGGAAAAATGGGGACAAAACTCAAGTAAATGGGTTAAACCATGTATAATAGGTGAGGAAATGGAGGCAAAGAACACAAATAACTAATTCTACAAGTTTGGCTATGAAGGACAGGAGATAGAGCTGTAGCTGGAGAAGAGTCAAAGGTGTTATTGTTACTATCATTCTTCATTTAATAAGAGAGAGGAGGCATTGAATGTTGATGGAGATTATAGAGAAAGAAGTCAAAGATACAAGGAGGAGAGTGGTAACTGATAGAGTCTCTAGGTCTCTGATAAAGTTGGGTGAGTAGAAAACAAAGATTATAGGTGATGATGTTGAAATCACGCTTCTGTTTACTCTCCTTCCATGATCCTTACAACCATTTTATCATCACTCCCCTTCCTTCCAGCCTGCTCAGAATACCTTTATCCTAATCTATAAAGCTTTTGTGTATTATGACCCTGGGGTTCTTAAAGGTAGTATGGTAGAGTCATTAAGATTTAATCTTTGGAATCAATCAAATCCAGCTTGAGACTTTTTTCTGCTACTTTATTATTGCTATTTTTTCTTACGTGGGCAAGACAAATTGTATAGTCTTTTAAGTTTCTTCATATGTAAAATAGAGACAATAACTACTAATGAGGAAGAATCACGTATTAAATAAGGTAATGCACATGAAATACCTAGCATAATATCTGCTATGTAGTGAGTGTTGGTTTCATATAATGCAAGAGGCTTATTGCCAGCTCAAAATAATGGTCCCTGAAGGAGGGCACCTGGGGATATGAGCTATTGGTTTACTCACTGCATCCCTATTCCTCTACATTATCAATAGTTAGTGAATGGTGGCTTGTGGGCCAAATCCAAACCAGCAAATATACTTTATTTAGTATACTGTTTAAAAAATGCTTCAGACCTTTTTACCACTTAAAAACCATGAAATTATATATATATATATATATACATATATACATGTATATATACGTATATATATATATACATATATATATATATATATATGTGTATATATATATATATATACACATGGGTTTTTGACTTCTCATGGACAATTGGCCGATCTGCACCTATGGACAAAAACACAAAGCTGTGCTTGATAGCTTTATTTACTCAGTACACTTGTTTCACTCCTTTAGGCACTTGAGTTTCCAATCCCTGCCATAAGGTGTCCTTAAGCCTTGAGATTGCTAAACTGTAAGGTATCAAACTCATGCCTTGCAAGATTTATTAGGCTACTTGCAAAACAATTAAAGACAGAGCTCCAAATATTTTAGACTTTATTTTGATCTTGTACATAGTCATCTATAAGTTAAAAAAAAAAAACTATATCAGAAACCAAATTGTCTCCTCAGACACTTTCTAATTGTGTTCAGAGTATTTGTGAGTAGGACAATGAAAGGCAGAAATAACTATAGACTTCAGATTTAAAAAAATCTTTTTTCCAACATCCTTATCTAGCCTTATCTAGCACCTTTAAAAATAATTGATGTGAAAAATTGATGCTTTTGAACTATGGTGTTGGAGAAGACTCTTGAGAGTCCCTCGGACTGCAAGGAGAACCAACCAGTTCCTCCTGAAGGAGATAAGTCCTGGGTGTTCATTGGAAGGACTGAAACTGAAACTCCAATACTTTGGCCACCTCATGCGAAGAGTTGACTTATTGGAAAAGACTCTGATGCTGGGCGGGATTGGGGGAAGGAGGAGAAGGGGAGGACAGACGATGAGATGGCTGGATGGCATCACCGACTCTATGGGCACGAGTTTGAGTAAACTCCGGTAGTTGGTGATGGACAGGGAGGCCTGGCGTGCTGCTGGTTCATGGGTTCACAAAGAGTCGGACATGACTGAGCGACTGAACTGAACTGAACTGAACTGAAAAATAATTGGTAATGTTACTTAGTAAAGTATTTGTGTGCTCAGTTGCTCAGTCTTGTCTGACTCTTTGAGAATCCATAAACTTGAGCCCACCAGGCTCTTCTGACCATGGGATTTTCCAGGCAAGAAAACTGGGGTGGGTTGTCAGTATTTAGCCAAAATAAAAGCTTAATGGTAACCTACCAGAATTTTCAAGCCTATTGCTCAGTTATTGAGCTTTGCTATCCATGGTAAAACGTCCATCTTCCAATAAATGATCTTCATGTAATGAAGTCATAGAGAACAAAGGTTATGTGAGTTTTTCTTTTATGTGATAAAGGATCCTTTTTATAGCTAATATTATATTCCCAAACCTTTATCTACCAACTTAGCAGCTAGACAATGGATAGTACTTTTGGAAATTGATAGTCATTATCAAATTGACTTTAATTGGAAAGTATTTCAGTTCATACCTTGATAATAGGTGGCTGTCATATTACAAAATATATTGTAATAACTGGATATATATGCCAAAAGAAAAATCAGCAGAGACATTTCAACTGTAAAAATGCATTCCTCCATCCCACAATAATAATCCAAGGTTAAAAGAACCAATTTATCCCTAGGCTCCCCTGGTGGCTTAGAGGTAAAAAAAAATCTGCTTGCAATGCAGAAGACCTGGGTTTGATCCCTGTGTCAGGACGATACCCTGGAGGTGGAATGGCAACCCACTCTGGTATTGTTGCCTGAAAAATTCCATGGACAAAGGAACCTGGTGGGTTACAATCTATGGGGTCGCAAAGAGTCGGACACAACTGAGTGACTAACACACTGGAGAAGCAAATGGAAAAATGGTGTTACCTAGAGCCCTTTGTGGTGTTCAGTTCTTTTAACACTTGGTGTCAAGTCTCTAAATTGAATTTCCATTGTTTGAGAAAGCTATTGTGAAATAAACTTCATATTTTAGGGCAAGACAAGAAATATTTAAGCACAAAATTTTTCTCTGCCTTTTGGCCTCCTCTCTCCCCTCACTGTACTTTGTGTATCTGCATTATGCATCAGCCAGATCTCCCCCATTGGCAGAAATTCCTGCTCAACCATAAAGAGCAACATTCTCCCAGCATTAACAACTTATTAAATGACCACGTTTCTTCTGAATCTTGTAAGAAGTCACATGATCCACCATGATGACACTTAGATCTGGGTTGTGTAAACTGTCAGTGATATCTCATTTAATGTATGGCTCTATATCTCAAAAAACTTATAACTTTGCCTTGACTTTTAATGGGTGGAACAGAGCTCAGAATTTTCTGTGATGCTCTTCCTAGGTTATAATCCTCAAATTTGGCTTGAATAAAATTTTTCAATTCTTTCTTAGATCAACTGATTAATTTTTCCTTGACACTATGGTGATTTATATTTCCCTGACCAGACACTGACTGATAATGCTGATGGCAACAGGAAAGATGTATAGTAGCAAAGAAATATATGATATAGTGAGTGCCTCCCACTCTTTTTAACTACTGATCTTCAACCCTAAGAGCAACACTTATGGATATGAGCATACATATGAAAATTATAACTGTATAAAATGGTGAGCCATAGAGGCTAACACTGGTCCAACCTGGATGGTTGAATGGCTTCACTGACTCAATGGACATGAGTCTGAATAAACTCTTGGAGATAGTGAAGGTCAAGGAAGCCTGGCATGCTGCAGTCCATGGGGTTGCAAAGAGTCAGACACAACTGAGTGACTGAACAAGAACAAAAAAAAGAGAATCTTAGTCTTTAGACTTTGAGACTTTCTGCTTCCATTTGCAAGGATATATTAAGTTATATTGAACTCCTGTCACTTAATATTGATTCATCTAACTCCTTTTGTCTGATTAAAAACTCAAAAAAAAAAAAAAAAACTAATATGATTTAACTTCCAATGTTTGGTAAACTACTGGAGAAAGAATGTACAGAACAGGGACATTTGGGGGTAATGAATTAATATAGTGTTTATATATTTATTTCATGTGTCACTTGTTTCATCATTGGTAATTAATAATTTGAAATTTTGTTATTTACCAGGTCTTGTGTGTATGTCACTAACTTGAGTCAGGATTTCAGGTCCTAAATATATCTGAGCACTGATAAGAGTGAGTATTTGGACTGTGAAGAGAGCTTAAGATTCTAGAATATAGTACAGCAATGCACAGCCGGCCCAGTTCTAGCCAGATTTCCCCTGCATGACACTGATGCCATGTCATTATTTACTTGTTGTTGTTTTATTTCAAAATGAACCATGACAGATGGAAAAATGAGTTAAGAGGATCTAGAAAAAATGGATTAATGGATGAAAGATATATTTCTTAACTTATGTGCAATGATTCAAGGATGAAAATGATTTTAAATTAAAAAATATGAATTTAATAGTACTATTTTTTTCTCCAGATTATATCATAGAGCAAAATGTTCTTGAAAAAGAAGTTACTAATGACTATATATCAGGATGAATCAGTATGTTGGCCATGTGTACTGAAGTGCTAAAATTCAATGTCCAGAAGCTACACTTCTCCAATGACGAGAAAGATGCAAGCAAGCAGGTTGTACACATTCACATCAAGAAGTCATTCAAACAAGGTTCTAGAATACTGGGAGCATAGTTGAGAAAGAGAGATATCTCTTTTCAGGATGTAAACTTGGATTATCTGATTTTGGTGTACTGTATCTGATTTTCTTTTTAGGTATCATATCTATAGATATAGATATAAGTTGCATATACTTGTAGCAAGTAAACAACCACTATCTATTAAAATTCACAAACAAAGTGGGAAAGTTACTGTATCTATTATGTAATAAAGTTTAAATAAAAATCTTAATATAAGAATTTTGGAAAAAAGTATTTTGTGTCCATAGGTTTTTGTTTGTTTGTTTGTTTGTTTGTTTTAGGATATTGAAAGTGGTGTTTTAGATGAAATTGTGGAAAACACAGTTTTAATCTTGATAGACACTCATGACAGATTTGTATCAGTGGATTAAATAATAAGATATACTGTAGGGACTTATTATTTAGACCAGACCACAAAGAAGACATCAAAAACAGATGCAATTTGCTATCCCTAAGGAAACTTCATTACAGTTTAAATTTAATAAAATAAGTGGGCAGCTGAGAAGCTGTTCCATGTAGATTAACTGTCAGAAGTTAGTTGGGAACTTGTTTCTCATGAATATAACTGAATTTTATCTTATTAGTATTGAATATGTATGAGATATATATGCATATTCCTAATATGAATGTAACAGGATTCATTTCAGTTCAGTTCAGTCACTCAGTCATGTCTAACTCTTTGGGACCCCATGGAGTGCAGCACACCAGGCCTCCCTGTCCACCATCAACTCCCAGAGTTTACTCAAACTCATGTCCATTGAGTCGGTGATGCCATCTAACCATCTCATCCTCTGCCATCCCCTTCTCCTCCTGCCCTCAATTTTTGCCAGCATCAGGGTCCTTTCCAATGAGTCAGCTCTTCACATGAGGTGGCCAAAGTATTGAAGTTTCAGCTTCAGCATCAGTCCTTCCAATGAACACCCAGGACTGATCTCCTTTAGAATGGACTGGGTGGATCTCCTTGCAGTCCAAGGGACTCTCAAGAGTCTTCTCCAACACCACACTTCAAAAGCATCAATTCTTCAGCGCTCAGCTTTCTTTATAGTCCAACTCTCACATCCATACATGACCACTGGAAAAACCACAGCCTTGACTAGATGGACCTTAGTTGACAAAGTAATGTCTCTGCTTTTTAATATGCTATCTAGGTTGGTCATAACTTGCCTTCCAAGTAGTTAGCATCTTTTAATTTCAAGGCTGCAATCACCATCTGCAGTGACTTTGGAGCCCAAAAAAATAAAGTCAGCCACTGTTTCCACTGTTTCTTCATCTATGAATGTAACTGGATTACATAATCCTAATTTTAATCTGTTGGTAGAATATCCAGAATGGAATTCATTTACTTGACTTTTTTTTTTTTTTTTTTTTTTACAGCAGAATGCCATTTTTATTAGTTGGAGGCTAATTACTTCACAAAATTTCAGTGGGTTTTGTCATACATTGATGTGAATCAGCCATGGATTTACACGTATTCCCCATCCCGATCCCCGCTCCCACCTCCCTCTCCACCTGATACTTGACTTTTTAAATTACTTACATATATAAACTAACTTGGGCTTCCCAGGTGCTGCTAGGGGTAAAGAACCTACCTGCCAATGCAGGAGATCTAAGAGATGAGGGTTCTATCCCTGGGTCAGGAAGATCCCTTGGGAAAGGGAATAACAACCCACTCCAGTGTTCTTGCCTGGAGAACCCCAGTGACAAGGGATCCTGGCGGGCTACAGTCGGTAGGGTCACAAAGAGTCGAACACAACTGAAGAGCCAGCAGAGCACAGTACATATAAGCTATTAACTAATTCATTTTATATTACATTCAGAAATAAATTATATAATATAAATCTCTACATTGTGTGAAGGTAAGCATACCAGTTGACGACAGTTCTGCTACATACGTGTAGTTGGACATGAATTAAGGATGAAAGTATGAGAGCATAAAAGAGGGTCAGAAACAGAGTCAAGCAGGTCTCTTTAGTGAAGAATCACATTTATATGGTAATCGTTTCTATGTATTGTTTCTGATTATAAGTTAATATATAACTATTTATTTAAAAAATTTCCAACTGTAATGAAGTACAAAAACATAAAAAATAAACCAGAAATGTTGGGAATATATTTGTGCATATATTCTTTCAGGCTTTTTTTTCCTATATGTTTGTAATATTTTTGAAGTTATACCATATTGACTTTGTATTCAACCCCCCTCGTCAACTCCCCTCACTCCATTAAATTATTTTTTCTTCAATGAAATAATGTATTTCAAGCTCATAGTAAAATGCCTGGCATATCATCAGCATGCAATAGTTACTATTAGGTATTACTTTAACCCTTTTTTCCAAGTTACTATAAACTCTTTGCAAAATACTTTAATAATTATATAATGTTCTATAACTTACCTGAATATTTTCTTTCCACTGAATATTTTAGCTCTTTCCAGTGTGTTCTTATTATATACAGTGGATCAAAGAACATATTTGAGAAATTAATCCTAGCATCTCTGACGATTTCCTTTGTTGCTGTTTAGTCGCAAGTCATGTCTGACTCTTTTGCTATCCCATGGACTGTAGCCTACCAGGCTCCTCTGTCCACGGGGTTCCCCAAGCAAAAATACTGGAGTGAGTTGCCATTTCCTTCTCCAGATGATCTTTTTGATCCAGGGATTGAACCCATATCTCTTGCGTTGGCAGGTGTATTCTTTACCCCTGAGTCACCTGGGAAGCCTGACGATTATTACTTTGGCTAAGATCAAGTGTATATTTTTCCTTAATATGGGCTTCTATGCATGCTAAGTTGCTTCAGTCATGTCTGACTCTGTGCGACCCTATGGACTGCATGCAGCCCACCAGGCTCCTCTGTCCATGGGGATTCTCCAGGCAAGAGTAGTGGAGTGGGTTGTCATGCCCTCCTGCAGGGGATCTTCTCAACCTAGTGATCAAACACACATCTCTTGGCAGGCAGGTCCTTTACCACTAGCACCACCTGGGAAGCCCCAATAGGCTTCTATCAGTCCAGTCACTCAGTCATGTCTGATTCTTTGTGGACCTATGGACTGCACCACACCAGGCTTCCTTGTCCGTCCATCACCAATTCCTGGAGCTTTCTCAAACTCATGTCCATAGAGTCAATGATACCATACAACCATCTCATCCTTGGTCGTCCCCTTCTCCTGCCTTCAATCTTTGGCAGTTATCGGGGTCTTTTCTGCTAAGTTGGCTCTTCACATCAGGTGGCTAAATTATTGAAGTTTCAGCTTCAGCATCAGTACTTCCAATGAATATTCAGGATTGATTTCCTTTTAGCATTGACTGGTTCGATCTCCTTGCCATCCAAGGGACTCTCAAGAGTCTTCCTCAACACCACAATTCAAAAGCATCAATTCTTCTGCACTCAGTTTTCTTTATAGCCCAACTCTCACATCCATACATGACTACTGGAAAAACCATGGCTTTGACTAGATGGACCTTTGTTGGCAAAGTAATCTCTCTGCTTTTTAATATGCTGTCTAGATTGGTCATTGCTTTTCTTCCAAGGAGCAAATGTCTTTTAATTTCATAGCTGCAGTCACCATCTGTAGTGATTTTGGAGCCCAAGAAAATATTCTCTCACTGTTTCCATTGCTTCCCCATCTATTTGCTGTGAAGTGATGGGAACAGATGCCATGATCTTAGTTTTTTGAATGCTTAGTCTTAAGCCAACTTTTTCACTGTCCTCTTTCACTTTCATCAAGAGGCTCTTTACTTCCTCTTCAGTTTCTGCCATAAGGGTGGTGTCATTGCATATCTGAGGTTATTGATATTTCTCCTGGCATCTTGATTCCAGCTTGTGCTTCATCCAGCCTGGCATTTTGCATGATGTACTCTGCACATAAGCTAAATAAGCAGTGTGACAATATACAGCCTTGACATACTCCTTTCCCAATTTGGAACCAGTCTGTTGTTCCATGTCCAGTTCTAACTGTTGCTTCTTGACCTGCATATAGATTTCTCAGGAGGCAGGTAAGGTGATCTGGTATTCCCATCTCTTGAAGAATTTTCCAGTTTGTTCTGATCTACACAGTCAAAGGCTTTGGCATAATCAGTAAAGCAGATTTAAATGCTTTTCTGGAATTCTCTTGCTTTTTCTTGGAGCCAACAAATGTTGGCAATTTGATCTTTTTTATAGGCTTCTATATCGTGATGCAAAATGTCAAACATATGAACCTCTTTTTCATTCTTAATGTATATTGACAAACTGCCTTATAGAAAGATTGTTCCAGTTTTTTTTTTTTTTTAGATTGTTACAGTTTATGTGTTGTCATTCAGTCATTCAGTCAGGTCTGTCTCTTTGCGAACCCATGGACTTCAGGATGCCAGGTTTCCCTGTCATTCATTATCTCCCTGAGTTTCCTGAAACTTATGTCCATTTAGTTCATAATGCCATCCAACCACCCCATCTCTGTCACCCTCTTCTCTTCCTGCCCTCAACCTTTCCCAGCATCAAGGTCTTTTCCAATGAGTCTGCTGTTTGCATTAGGTGGCCAACATATTGGAGCTTCAGCATCAGTCCTTCCAATGAATATAGCAAAAATGTATATCTACTTCTATTGAATCCATGCTGGGCTTGAATATTTTCACCAGAAAAATATTGTTAAATTAATAAACAAATACATCCAATTAATAATTCTTTGATAATGAGGTTGAAAGTGTTTCCTTATCTTCTTTACCCATTCGTATTTTACATTCTATCAATTTGTGTTCTTGCTCATTTGTCTATTGAGGCCTTCAGTGCTTATATATGTACATGAATTTGTATACATATATAAGCTATAGGATTTTCATTCTTTGTTTTATTATAACATTTGTTATAACATTTTTATTATAACAGTTTTTTCATCTTAATAAATTATCTTTCCTAAGAATCAGAAATTTTAATTTCTGTATAGTCCAATCTATTCATTTTCCTTTCTTGCCTTGTTTTTAATCTTAGAAAAATAATGTTCTTCCTATTCAGATGGTAGATTAATGTTCACAGTTTCTTTTCTTTTATGACTTGTTTTTCTATATGTTTTATATTTTCCAGTTATATTTAGATGATTTACATTTAACTATTTAGACCATCTGGATTTTTATTGTGATATATGGTATGAGATGAAAATATAACATCATTTGTCTTTACAGTTACCAATCATCACAGTACCATTCTGAAATGATTCTTTCTTTACCCTAAAACTTGTGATGCCTCATTTATCAAGAATTGAATATTATAAAAAGAATTTTTATTACTCTGCTTCACTGTAGTTTTATAATATGTTTTGATAATGCTGTCACTTCTTAAAATTTATTTTATATTATCTGTTCACTCTACTATGTGGATTTTAGAATCATTTTGTCAAAATACATAAAAATCTCATTTAAATTTTGATTGAGATTGTATTACAACTGCAATTAACTTGGGAAGAAGTCATATTTTCACAACATTCATTCCTCTTGAACCAGACCATAGTATTTCTCTCAAAGAAGCTTCTATATCTCAGTAAATTTTTGCATATTTTTCTCACAAAGATACTTCACATTTCTTATTAAGGCTTTGTCTAATCATTTCAGTGGTTCTACATTGAAAGCTTCACTGCCATACTGGAAACTCCATGAGGACAGGAACCATGCATATCTTTTTGGTGCATGGTATCCCCATGCCTGGGGTTGCTTAGCAAATAATGATCACTCACTAAACAAATATCTGTTGTCTGACTGATCACCTCATCAGCATTTGAGTTGTACCCACATGCAGCTCTAATTCACAATTTCATATTTAGGTAAAGTATTTTAGCTACAAAATAAATAAGTATCCTTGTATAAATAAGAATCCTTATATCAGGAAAGTGTTAATAATTATTATTCCACTCTAGCTACAGGGTCTCAAACTCAAATTCCTTCAAGGCCCAAGCAATTAACCATAAAAGGGGAAGGAGAGAGAATAAAGTGATAAGATGGTGGTGGGGCCTGAGATAAATTGAGAGTGAATGCACACTTAATGGCATTCAAGTTCATCAAAACATATTGTACAAGCTAAACAAAACATAACTGCAGATGGTGTACTTTTATTCCTATGTCTAGAACATTTGGGAAAATAACTTGCCTAAAATAGTCTGAATCATAATGATGAAATGAACATCTTAATACTGAATTTTGTTCAAGAATCACATTTTTCACCTTGATTCTCATTCTGACTCCATATATCCAAATGAGAACATGGAGAAAACTTGTACCACTGTCTCACCAAAGTTATGAATGTCTCAATCAATCTAAAACACTTTTAGTGGAAAATTACTCTTCTGAGCTTTTGACCTTTAACACCTAGATAGACTGCATCTACCTCGAGGCCCCTATAGTGTTATTTCATGGATATGTCTATGTTCTTGAGCAAAACTTAAGCAGCTGTGAGTATCTTTTATCTCACACATAACTTTCAAACTCTTTACAAATGTCTCTATCCCATCGTGTGAATTTCTTAACCCTTGAATCTTAGCTAGAGTTCACCTTCGGGGCTTCTGAGATGGACAATTCCTAGAGCATATTATTCACATTATATTAAATTGGTTTTATTTTTTAATATTTTGCATTTTTTTTTCTATTTAACCAGACTAATTTGTCCATATTTAAAGCTAAATACAGAGGAGGAGATGGTTGGATGTCATCACAGACTCAATGGAGATGAGTTTGAGCAAGCTCTGGGAGTTGGTGATGGACAGGAAAGCCAGGCATGTTGCTGTCTACAGGGTTGCAAAGAGTAGGAAACAACTGAGCGACTGAACTGACTGAAATGTAAGTAGACACTAAAATTGATGTTTTGGATTAAAGACAATGTGTTGATTGCAAAATATTTTTTAAGGTGGAAGAGCATACTTTCTCTTTTATGTAGAGCAAACTAGCTGAGATTAGGAGATGATATCAGAGACAAGGAGGGGACTTAGTGACTATCCTAAACTGGATAGTCACTTAAGCTTACACAACATGCAATTTTAACTTTGTGTTGTGATACCTATGCCTTTCAGAAATAATAATGATAATAATTTAAAGTAAAAATATCTTTCTGTTAATGAGATTGATGGGCAAAGGCTCTAATTATTGTTAAATATTATTATTTCAAATAGGCCCAAGCATCCTTGTTGTGAAGAAAGTGTCTGAAGAAAAAAGCTATACAGTAAGAGGTTTTATTTTGGCTTTGCTGTGTAGGGATCTTAGTTCCCTGACCAGGGATTGAACCCATGCTATCTGCAGTGGAAGTATAGAGTCTTAACCACTGGACCACCAGAGAAGTTTCTACAGTAAGAATTCTTAAGTTTATATTGCCAGGGCATAAATGGGAT
The DNA here is from genome assembly GCF_033118175.1 of Dama dama. Taxonomy (NCBI): domain Eukaryota; kingdom Metazoa; phylum Chordata; class Mammalia; order Artiodactyla; family Cervidae; genus Dama; species Dama dama. The sequence goes on along the minus strand of NC_083714.1, from coordinate 69,275,605 downwards.
TCAGAAGGGCTATGAACTCCTTGTGGGCTCACGTTCCTGTTCAGTCGCTCATTCTTGTCTGACTCTTTTTGGATCCAATGAACTGCAGACTGCCAGATTCCTCTATCTATGGGATTTCTCAAGCAAGAATACTGGAGTGGGTTGTCATTTCTTCCTCCAGGGATTGAACATGTGTCTCCTGTGGATCCTGCATTGGCAGGCAGATTCTTCACCACTGAGACACCTGGGAAGGCAATGAACTTCTTGTAATGTTATTGAAAATTCTGTATATTTGCATATTTTCTCCAGTGGAAAGAGTCCATAGCTCTTAGGTTCTCAAAAGATTTCATAAGGGGAAAAAAAAAAAGGTTAGGAGCAACTGCTTTAGAAGAAGAATCATCCATACACCATCTGTAGATGAACCCCAGTGCCTACTTTATCATGCACTTATCTATCAACACTAGTTCCAGCTGGTGTGCTGGACTCCTTAGGTTCATCTTGTATCAGTAATTTCATAATTTATATGAAACATAACCTTTTATTTATTCATTTTGCTAAACTCTGCATTTAGGTGTCTTCTAATAGACATAAAAATCAGGCTCAGAAGTTTCTGGGTACATCCAAAGATCTTATGTAGCCAATAGCTTTTAAACAGTGCTATGAATATTGTCAAATGAATGGAGTACTGGCTACATCGCTTTGCAACCACTCTGTAAATAAACATGTTCTTTCAAGTTAAACATCATGTATTATCACTGCTTGGATTTCTTTGATTTAGATCATGCTTATTGTAGAATTCTATGGCATGGCCTAATTCTGATAATGTGGGCTCTGTGTCTAAACATGGATTCAAAGCCTTATTCTGCCAATTAGCAATTTTAAAACAGGGATAATAATGTCCACTTTATCAAGCTTTTCTTAGGATTTTTCTTATTTCTTATCTAAAAATAAGGTGTGGAAAATGTCTATGATTGCACTTGGCACATAGTAAATATTTGATAATTGGTTGTTGTGAGCGAGCTGTGCTCAGTTGTATGTATCCAACTCTTTGCTACCCCACAGACTGTAGCCCTCCAGGCTCCTCTGTTCATGGAATTTTCCAGGCAAGAATAATGGAGTGAGTTGCCATTTCCTCCTCCAGGGGATCATCCAGACCCAGGGATCGAACCCTTGTCTATTGTGTTTCCTGCACTGGCAGGCAGATTCTTTACCGGTGTGCCACCTGGGAAACACAGTCTGTTAGTTATTACATTCTAGATAGAAAGAATCTTGTCTTTATGTTTAAATTGTCAAAAGTGACTAATATATGTTGCCTTCCAGTCACACATTTTATTCAGCAATTGCCTGGATTCCTCCAGACAGTGACAAAAACAAGTTAACTAACCCCCCAAAGGATTATTTATAATTTTTGTGTTAGGAAGACAGAGCTGAACATCAAAATGATCTGTTAGGCTTAAATTTATTGAAATGTACTTATTCAAATTCTGTAGAACTCATGAGGTTTTGTGTGGGTTTACATTTCAAAAGTACAGCTCATGTTTTACAAGTCAGTGTTTATGTATTAATATGTACAAAGTACCTTTTATACTGAAATGAGGATCTGTCTTTTAAGATAAATGAAAAACATGATTTTTAAGTAGTGTTACAAGCCTGACAAATATACTTGTAAATATGCCACTTGTTACAAATGCACAATGCATAAATAGCCACTTCCTGACTTCTATGATGTTATTTTTGACCCACAGTTTAATAGCATGCTAGAATGAACAGGGAATAAATAAGATTTTATATTTAAGACTAAATATTTTAAATAATAATATTTCATTTGAGAGAGACTTGTGATTATGCCCATCTCAATAATAATCAAACTGTAAGACAAATGTCTTAAGCTATTATTAAGCATATATAGCAATTTTGTTATGTGAAAAAGGTTATTTGGGATATGTTATAAACATTAAAAGTTAGAAATATGGATATATTAGTTTATACAGAAAAACGAATTATGTTTGTTTTAGAGCCCTGAAGCTTGGAATGCAATAAGGAAAAGCTGATTAATCAATTTAACACAAATACCAAATAGGCCAATGATTTTTATAATTATCAAAACAACTCAACCTTTGCTTTACTATGCAAAAGTTACTTGCTGAACTGAATTGAAGATCATTCAATGCTGGTTACCAAAGCATGACAAAATTAGACTGTTGTAACCAATTAATTGAACTTATTAAGACTTTAAAATTATTGTTGTCTGATAGCATTCCTTTGCAGTTAATCACTTTTAGGGAGCCTAGGAGAAACAAATATAAATTTTAGGAGACAATAACATTTCTTTGGTTTGCGAAGACCAAGACAACCTAACAGGTAAAAAAATGAATGCTGATTTGACTTGAATCTGGAAAAGAAAAAAAAGTTATTTTTTTTGTGCTCTTTGTTAAACATTTGCCAACCAATACTTTCTGTATATTAATTTGGAAATTCAAAGTATCTGTGCTGATTTGCTTTTCTGCTACTGCTAGAGTGATATACAGAAGAAATCCTTGCTTTGTAGACCAGTTCAATTTCTTGACTAGGGCAGATACTGCACAATCTTGTTTACACCGTGATGCCTGTGACTCTTTCTTGAGAGAAATCTCGCCTAGAGTCACAATGAACTGTTGCTCTTGGCGCTTTGATTTGCATTTGAAAAGGTGGTTCTTTAGGAAAGATACTCCCTATTTCTCAGTTATATTAGAGAAGAAAGTTGTGGGGGTAATTGAGATATCCCTAGGAATAAGTAACTAGATAACAGATACGGGGGATTTATAAAATGACAACTAGTTGGGTATTAATTGGGTATTAACTGGGAATTAATCCCAGTCTATGTTCTGATTTTCAGACTAGTAAGTATAGAATATTACGTTGCTAGTATCCTAGAATTACTGTGTACTCAAACAAATTCTCAGTATTTAAACTAGAAAGCCAATATAGTGGTGATAATTTATAATTGCTACATAGACTGAATCTCATTGACCTGACCAGCATATTCTGGGTACACTGTGGAGAAGAACGATTTAATTCACAATTCTTTGGAGTTAGCACTGGGCTCAAATTTCCTATCTCTGTTACCTCTGGCAAGTTAATTTCTGTAATGTGGTCTCATCCTCTTCAACTGCAATTCATAATAATTGTATCTGCCTTGTAAGTCTGTTGCAAGGTTTGTATAAAATAAAGAATATAAAGAGAATAGCAAAATACATAGCATATGGTAGGTAAATATTGTTATTCTCTCCTTATAAGAAAACATAGGCAAAATTATTAAATGTGTTTGTTAAATGATCGATTCAATGATCTTTCCATTACACAATCATCCAAAATATAGTTTGTGGGAAACAAAAGTTCCTTTGTTCACATCTTAAAGAATGTAGCTACAAGAAATACTTAAAAGCAAACTTTTCTTTTCAAAAGTTTGAAGGCTTTTTAAATGTATATCTTTTAGGATTCTTTGTATAGTGTTACAGAAACCAACAAACCAAAATCCTTGCATCTTCTTTTTTTCCCCATCTCCTCTCTGAATGTGTTATACCATCTCAACTATTTTTCCTAGTTTCATTCCCCCTGGCAAATACAGGGCCAGTTGGAGGCTAAATACAAAATTATACATCAGCAAAATATTAAAAGTCAAACACAAGCACTTAAAATTTAAAAATGCGGGAAGGAGCCAAGATGGCAGAGGAGTAGGACGGGGAGACCACTTTCTCTCCTACAAATTCATCAAAAGAATAACTGAACGCAGAGCAAACTTCGCAAAACAACTTCTGATCGCTAGCTGAGGTCACCAGGCGCCCAGAAAAGCAGCCCATTGTCTTCGGAAGGAGGTAGGACAAAATATAAAAGATTAAAAGTGAGACAAAAGAGCTAAGGACGGAGATCCGTCCCGGGAAGGGAATCTTAGGCGGCATTGCTTGGAGTAGGGTCCGGGCCTGAGTGCCCTGAGGACAATCGGAGGGAGCTTCTGTGAGTTGCCAACTTGAACTGTGGGAGACCAAAGGAGAGAGAGTAAATTAACTGGCCCGAACACACTGCCGGCCGTTCGCAGAACAAAGAGACTGAGAAAATTCAGAGAAGAGATCGCAGGCTACGGACGGGCCCAGCCCCGCCGGAGGCAGGAGGCAGGGGGGAGGGGAAGGTCGCAGCGAGACACAGGGCACAGGCACCCGACCGGCGCGGGAGGGGACTGGGGCTGGGGAAGCGGAGGGCAGAGGGCGCAGGCACCCGACTGGCGCCAGCGGAAACTGAGACTGGGTCCGTGGAAGGGAGTGGGCGCGCCACACCTGGGGAGAGTGCGCCCACCAAGCCCCTGGCTGCCTGGACCCCACTGACGGGGAAGGCACAGAGAGCAGGCGCAGCTTTTCGTTCCGCGCTTTTGTGGAACACCCGAGGGCTGGAACCTCGCGCAGCGCGGGGCGCGCTCCATATAGAACAGCGGGAGCCTGAGCAGCGCAGACGGAGAAAGCAGCGTCAGCCCCTCCCAGCAGCGCCAGCCCGTCCCCGAGGCGCAAGCCCCTCCCCGCAGAGCGAAGGAACTAGCTACCTGAATAAGAGTCCACATCCGCCCGCCTGTGTCAGGGCGGAAATGAGGCTCTGAAGAGACCGGCAAACAGAAGCCAAATAAACAAAGGGAACCGCTTCAGAAGGGACTGGTGCAACAGATCAAAATCCCCGTAGAAAACACGGACTACACCGGAAGGGCCCTATAGATATCGAGAAGTGTAAGCTGGAACGAGGAGCTATCTGAAACTGAGCCGAACCCACACTGACCACAACAGCTCCAGAGAAACTCCTAGATATAATTTTACTTTTTTCTCTTTTTTTTCTCTTTTTTTTATTTTTTCTTTTTTATTATTTTTTCTTTTTTATTTTTTCTCTTTTATTTTCCTTTAAAATCCCCTATTACTCCCCCATTACTCCTTAACTGTCATTTCCATAGATTTTTACGATTTTTTTAATTAGGGAAAAAAAATTTTTTTTTTCTTTCTTTTTTTTTTCTTTTCTTTTTCTTTTTTTTTCTTTTTTTTTCTCTTTTTTTTCTTTCCTCTTTCTCTTCTATTTTCTATTCTTCTTTTTCTCTTATTTCTTTTAAAGTCCTCTACTACTCCTCTACTACTCCTTAATTTTCATTTTCAATACACTATAACCTTACAAAAAAAAAGAAGAGAAGCCCTATTTTTAAACCGAAGATTATCCTCTCCCAATCTTGACTCTCTGTTTTCTACCTCAGAACACCTCTATTTCCTCCTTTCCCCTTCTCTTCCCAATCCAATTCTGTGAATCTTTGTAGGTGACTGGGCTACGGAGAACACTCTGGGAACAGACAGCTGTGTAGATCTGTCTCTCTCCTCTTGAGTCCCCCTTTTTCTCCTCCTGTTCATCTCTATCTCCCTCCTCCCTCTCCTCTTCTTCATGTAACTCTGTGAACCTCTCTGGGTGTCCCTAACGGGGGAGAATCTTTTCGCCATTAAACTAGAAGTTTTCTTATCAGGGCTGTATAGTTGGAGAAGTCCTGAGACTACAGGAAGAATAAAACTGAAATCCAGAGGCAGGAGACTTAAGCCCAAAACCTGAAAACACCAGATAACTCCTGACTACATGGAACGTTAAGTAATAAGTGACCGTCCAAAAGCCTCCATACCTACACTGAAACCAACCACCACCCAAGAGCCAATAAGTTTTAGAGCAAGACATACCACGCAAATTCTCCAGCAACGCAGGAACATAGCCCTAAACGTCAACATACAGGCTGCCCAAGGTCACACCTAACACATAGACCCATCTCAAAACTCATTACTGGGCACTCCGTTGCTCTCCAAAGAGAAGAAATCAAATTCCACGCACCAGAACACTGACGCAAGCTTCCCTAACCAGGAAACCTTGACAAGCCAATCGTCTAACCCCACGCATGGGGTAAATCCTCCACAATAAAAAGGAACCACAGACCTCCAAAATACAGAAAGCCCACTCCAGACACAGCAATCTAAACAAGATGAAGAGGCAAAGAAATACCCAACAGGTAAAGGAACATGAAAAATGCCCACCAAATCAAACAAAAGAGGAGGAGATAGGGAATCTACCTGAAAAAGAATTTAGAATAATGATAATAAAAATGATCCAAAATCTTGAAAACAAAATGGAGTTACAGATAAATAGCCTGGAGACAAAGATTGAAAAGATACAAGAAATGTTTAATAAAGACTTAGAAGAAATAAAAAAGAGTCAATTAAAAATGAATAATGCAATGAATTAGATCAAAAACACTTTGGAGGGAACCAAGAGTAGACTAACGGAAGCAGAAGACAGGATAAGTGAGATAGAAGAAAAAATGGTGGAAATAAATGAAGCAGAGAGGAAAAAAGAAAAAAGGATCAAAAGAAATGAGGACAACCTCAGGGACCTCTGGGACAATGTGAAACGCCCCAACATTCGAATCATAGGAATTCCAGAAGAAGAAGACAAAAAGAAAGGCCATGAGAAAATACTCGAGGAGATAATAGCTGAAAACTTCCCTAAAATGGGGAAGGAAATAGCCACCCAAGTCCAAGAAGCCCAGAGAGTCCCAAACAGGATAAACCCAAGGCGAAACACCCCAAGACACATATTAATCAAATTAACAAAGATCAAACACAAAGAACAAATATTAAAAGCAGCAAGGGAGAAACAACAAATAACACACAAAGGGATCCCCATAAGGATAATAGCTGATCTCTCAATAGAAACCCTCCAGGCCAGAAGGGACTGGCAGGACGTACTGAAAGTAATGAAAGAGAACAACCTACAACCTAGATTACTGTACCAGCAAGGATCTCATTCAGATATGAAGGAGAATTCAAAAGCTTTACAGATAAGCAAAAGCTGAGAGAATTCAGCACCACCAAACCAGCTCTTCAACAAATGCTAAAGGATCTTCTCTAGACAGGAAATGTAGAAAGGTTGTATAAACGTGAACCCAAAACAACAAAGTAAATGGCAACGGGACCACACCTATCAATAATTACCTTAAATGTAAATGGGTTGAATGCCCCAACCAAAAGACAAAGATTGGCTGAATGGATACAAAAACAAGACCCCTATATATGCTGTCTACAAGAGACTCACCTCAAAGCAAGAGACACATACAGACTAAAAGTGAAGGGCTGGAAAAAAATATTTCATGCAAACGGAGACCAAAAGAAAGCAGGAGTCGCAATACTCATATCAGATAAAATAGACTTTCAAATAAAGGATGTGAAAAGAGACAAAGAAGGACACTATATAATGATCAAAGGATCAATCCAAGAAGAAGATATAACAATTATAAATATATATGCACCCAACATAGGAGCACCGCAATATGTGCGGCAAACACTAACGAGTATGAAAGAGGAAATTTCTAGTAACACAATAATAGTGGGAGACTTTAATACCCCACTCACAACTATGGATAGATCAACTAAACAGAAAATTAACAAGGAAACACAAACCTTAAATGACACAATGGACCAGCTAGACCTAATTGATATCTATAGGACATTTCACCCCAAAACAATCAACTTCACCTTTTTCTCAAGTGCACACGGAACCTTCTCCAGAATAGATCACATCCTGGGCCATCAATCTGGTCTTGGAAAATTCAAAAAAATTGAAATCATTCCAGTCATCTTTTCTGACTACAGTGCAGTAAGATTAGGTCTCGATTACAGGAAAAAAATTGTTAAAAATTCAAACATATGGAGGCTAAATAACACGCTTCTGAATAACCAACAAATCATAGAAGAAATCAAAAAAGAAATCAAAATATGTATAGAAATGAATGAAAATGAAAACACAACAACCCAAAACCTATGGGACACTGTAAAAGCAGTGCTAAGGGGAAGGTTCATAGCATTACAGGCTTACATCAAGAAACAAGAAAAAAGCCAAATAAATAACCTAACTCTACACCTAAAGCAATTAGAGAAGGAAGAAATGAAGAACCCCAGGGTTAGCAGAAGGAAAGAAATCTTAAAATCAGGGCAGAAATAAATGCAAAAGAAACTAAAGAGACCATAGCAAAAATCAACAAAGATAAAAGCTGGTTTTTTGAAAAAATAAACAAAATTGACAAGCCATTAGCAAGACTCATTAAGAAACAAAGAGAGAAGAACCAAATTAGCAAAATTAGAAATGAAAATGGAGAGATCACAACAGACAACACTGAAATACAAAGGATCATAAGAGACTACTACCAGCAGCTCTATGCCAATAAAATGGACAACTTGGAAGAAATGGACAAATTCTTAGAAAAGTATAACTTTTCAAAACTGAACCAGGAACAAATAGAAGATCTTAACAGACCCATCACAAGCAAGGAAATCGAAACTGTCATCAAAAATCTTCCAGCAAACAAAAGCCCAGGACCAGATGGCTTCACAGCTGAATTCTACCAAAAATTTAGAGAAGAGCTAACACCTATCTTACTCAAACTCTTCCAGAAAATTGCAGAGGAAGGTAAGCTTCCATACTCATTCTATGAGGCCACCATCACACTAATTCCAAAACCAGACAAAGATGTCACAAAAAAAGAAAACTACAGGCCAATATCACTGATGAACATAGATGCAAAAATCCTTAGCAAAATTCTAGCAAACAGAATCCAACAACATATTAAAAAAATCATACACCATGACCAAGTGGGCTTTATCCCAGGAATGCAAGGATTCTTTAATATCCGCAAATCAATCAATGTAATACACCACATTAACAAATTGAAAGATAAAAACCATATGATTATCTCAATAGATGCAGAGAAAGCCTTTGACAAAATTCAACACTCATTTATGATTAAAACTCTCCAGAAAGCAGGAATAGAAGGAACACACCTCAACATAATAAAAGCTATATATGACAAACCCACAGCAAGCATCACCCTCAATGGTGAAAAATTGAAAGCATTTCTCCTGAAATCAGGAAGAAGACAAGGGTGCCCACTCTCACCACTACTATTCAACATAGTGTTGGAAGTTTTGGCCACAGCAATCAGAGCAGAAAAAGAAGTAAAAGGAATCCAGATAGGAAAAGAAGAAGTGAAACTCTCACTGTTTGCAGATGACATGATCCTCTACATACAAAACCCTAAAGACTCTACCAGAAAATTACTAGAGCTAATCAATGAATATAGTAAAGTTGCAGGATATAAAATTAACACACAGAAATCCCTTGCATTCCTATATACTAACAATGAAAAAACAGAAAGAGAAATTAAAAAAACAATACCATTCACCATTGCAACAAAAAGAATAAAATACTTAGGAGTATATCTACCTAAAGAAACAAAGGACCTATACATAGAAAACTATAAAACACTGATGAATGAAATCAAAGAGGACACAAACAGATGGAGAAACATACGGTGTTCATGGATTGGAAGAATTAATATTGTCAAAATGGCTATTCTACCCAAAGCAATCTATAGATTCAATGCAATCCCTATCAAGTTACCAACGGTATTTTTCACAGAACTAGACCAAAGAATTTCACGATTTGTATGGAAATACAAAAAACCTCGAATAGCCAAAGTAATCTTGAGAAAGAAGAATGGAGCTGGAGGAATCAACCTGCCTGACTTCAGACTCTACTACAAAGCCACAGTCATCAAGACAGTATGGTACTGGCCCAAAGACAGAAATATAGATCAATGGAACAGAATAGAAAGCCCAGAGATAAATCCACGAACCAATGGACACCTTATCTTTGACAAAGGAGGCAAGGATATACAATGGAAAAAAGACAACCTCTTTAACAAGTGGTGCTGGGAAAACTGGTCAACCACTTGTAAAAGAACGAAACTAGAACACTTTCTAACACCATACACAAAAATAAACTCAAAATGGATTAAAGATCTAAATGTAAGACCAGAAACTATAAAACTCCTAGAGGAGAACATAGGCAAAACACTATCCGACATAAATCAAAGCAAGATCCTCTATGACCCACCTCCCAGAATATTGGAAATAAAAGCAAAAATAAACAAATGGGACCTAATGAAACTTAAAAGCTTTTGCACTACAAAGGAAACTATAAGTAAGGTGAAAAGACAGCCCTCAGATTGGGAGAAAATAATAGCAAATGAAGAAACAGACAAAGGATTAATCTCAAAAATATACAAGCAACTCCTGCAGCTCAATTCCAGAAAAATAAATGACCCAATCAAAAAATGGGCCAAAGAACTAAACAGACATTTCTCCAAAGAAGACATACAGATGGCTAACAAACACATGAAAAGATGCTCAACCTCACTCATTATTAGAGAAATGCAAATCAAAACCACAATGAGGTACCATTACACGCCAGTCAGGATGGCTGCTATCCAAAAGTCTACAAGCAATAAATGCTGGAGAGGGTGTGGAGAAAAGGGAACCCTCTTACACTGTTGGTGGGAATGCAAACTAGTACCACCGCTATGGAAAACAGTGTGGAGATTTCCTAAAAAACTGGAAATAGAACTGCCATATGACCCAGCAATCCCACTTCTGGGCATACACACTGAGGAAACCAGATCTGAAAGAGACACGTGCACCCCAATGTTCATCGCAGCACTGTTTATAATAGCCAGGACATGGAAGCAACCTAGATGCCCATCAGCAGATGAATGGATAAGGAAGCTGTGGTACATATACACCATGGAATATTACTCAGCCGTTAAAAAGAGTTCATTTGAACCAGTCCTAATGAGATGGATGAAGCTGGAGCCCCTTATACAGAGTGAAGTAAGCCAGAAAGATAAAGAACATTACAGCATACTAACACATATATATGGAATTTAGAAAGATGGTAACGATAACCCCATATGCAAAACAGAAAAAGAGGCACAGAAATACAGAACAGACTTTTGAACTCTGTGGGAGAATGTGAGGGTGGGATATTTCAAAAGAACAGCATGTATACTATCCATGGTGAAACAGATCACCAGCCCAGGTGGGATGCATGAGACAAGTGCTCAGATCTGGTGCACTGGGAAGACCCAGAGGAATTGGGTGGAGAGGGAGGTGGGAGCGGGGATCGGCATGGGGAATACGTGTAAATCTATGGCTGATTCATATCAATGTATGACCAAAAAAATAATAATAATAATAAATAATTAAAAATAAAAAAAATAAAATAAAATAAAATAAAAATTTAAAAATGCATAGCAAAATATTTTACAATAATGCATCTAAACAATCTGAAAAACAACTTCTATAAATCTCTCATCTCTATGAATTATATAAAAGTCGACAATGAGAATAGCAAGCCCAAGAATAGTGCTTTAATTCGTAGAGGACTTCTGAACCAATCCTGAATAAATTGTAAGATTAATCCCTTTACAAAAGTCAATGAATAATGATTGTTTAAGACTTATCTGTTATAATTTACAATAAAAAAATAGAAATAATAATAAAGCCTAAATTTCAGGAGATTAAATGAAGTATGCCTACTATGTGCTGTGCTGTGTGCTAAGTTCCTCAGTTGTGTCTGATTTTGCAACCCTATGAACTGTAGACCTCCAGGAGTCTGTCCATGGGATTCTCCAGGCAAGAATACTGGAGAGGGTTGTTATGCCTTCCTCCAGAGTATCTTCCTGATCCAGGGATCGAACCTGCATCTTTTGTGTCTCCTGCATTGGCAGGTGGGTTCTTTACCACTAGCACCACTTGGGAAGCCCCCATGCACACTATATTAATATGTAATAACAGGACCTTAAAATCACCACAAATACCCCTATCTGAAAATGCTTAGCATTATAAGATTGTTTATTAAGATAAAATGTGCTGCAAAAAAATAACTGTGTATAATCACAGTTGCATTTTTTTTTTGAAAATTTGTTTAAACTGCACAGAACAAACATTATGAAGATATATAAAAATGTTAATAAGTTGACATCTTTAAGTCATTTTTATTTTCTCTATTTCTTGGAATTTTCCAAATTTTCTGCAGTGAACATATATTACTTTTGTGATTTAAAGGCAATAAAAATAAAAATAAACTTTGAGTTCATAGGCAAATGGAAAACCAACTAGGACATTACTAGACTAAACGCTAATGGACAAGATTTGAAATTTGAGTAAATTCATTACTGCTGCAAATTTTGCTCCAAGGTCTAGTTCTAATCATGACACTGAAATCTTTATAAATGTATTCTATAAGATTAATGATAGGGCCCACAGGGGATCTCATTGATAAGATGGCTTGTTATTTCGACCTCACAAAGAATAAACCATAGTGATCTGTGAGACTAACCAAATTGCCCAAATGGCATCCTATTTTCTCACTAGCGCCTATCTTCCCAAAGCTGCAAGACCACCAGATTCCAGACGTCCAGCTACCTGACCATCCCTTCAGATAATTTTTCATCTTCAAGGAAATGCAACAGATTGTGACGATGTGATTCTTTTAAACTCACCAAATTCTGGATAGTTTTAATTTTGAACTTTTTATGATTAGAAACTCTTCTAAGATTGTCTTCTTCAATGTGAAGGAGCTGCAGAAGGGGAAACTTAAGCTGCTGAAGGCCTTGCACAGCCATCTGGGAAAGCTTCATGCAGTTTTCAAGGTGCCAAAGTTGGAGCACAAAACTCCCTTTCTTCACGGCTCCTGGCCATTATTATTAGTTGGCAGATTACATTAACCATTTCTTGAAGTAGGGTAGGGCATTTTTTTCAGCATAAATTGTTAATCTTCTTCAAGGGTCTCAGGAATTTTCTTTCTAGCAAAATGAGAGTAAAAGAACTCTGGCCTTCAGGCTATAAGGGCAGGTAAGTGGAGGCTCATTCTTCTTTAAATTAATGCTGCTGATTTCTCTGATGAATTGAGGTATTAAAATATTATCTGTTGGTCTGCTTGTAGCATATTTATTATACTTAGGATTAAATTCAGAGGCTCCAGGCAAAACCATGATAAGATGTTTTATACCCATATTTAAAGTTTTTTTTTCCCATTTATTTTTATTAGTTGGAGGCTAATTACTTTACAATATTGTAGTGGCTTTTGTCATACATTGACATGAATCAGCCGTGGATTTACATGTGTTCCCCATCCCGATCCCCCCTCCCACCTCCCTCTCCACACGATCCCTCTGGGTCTTCCCAGTGCACCAGCCCTGAGCACTTGTCTCATGCATCCAACCTGGGCTGATGATCTGTTTCACCCTAGATAATATACATGTTTTGATGCTGTTCTCTCGAAACATCGCACCCTCGCCTTTAAAGTTTTATAAACAAAGTAGGTGTAAATCTGTGTTGTGTGTATTAGAATCTGGTCTCCGCTATAATGTATTAAGCAATACCACCAAGAGCCCACAACAACTGGAAGGCTAACCATGAATGCCAATCCATATACAAGTAAAACTAATATTGATTTTTTTCTGGTCAATGATCCAAGCTGGGAGGGCAATTCCAAAGCTGGTGACTTGAGGCTCATTTGGATTTCCAAACTCTTCCCAATTTTTCTGGGATTCTTCATCAGATAAAGTTTCATAAGCTTTTGCTATTCTCATGAACATAACTTCATCACTTCCTTTATCTGGACGATATTTAAGAGACAGCAAACAATACTGTTTCTTGATCTCTGCTACAGTTGCCCTGGGATCTAAATTTTATACTTCGTAAGGATTGTATTCTTGATATTCTCCATCTGTTTTGGAAACTTTGTATGCAAGAAATAAGAACAATGCCCATCCTGCAAGAAGAACTATTTTCTTTACTGTAGGAATAATATTTGGCTTGGGTTTTAATAACCATAAACAGTACCACATACATCTTTCATATACTTTTCTGATATTTTTTTAATCGATTTTGCTCAGCATTCTCATCTCGGGGCCAGAGGTAGTATGTGGCCGGGGTTGTGATGAGTCCCATGAAGGAGGTGAGGAAGTAGAAGGTGTTCCTGCTGTCATCGAACTGAAATTGCTGCCCCGCCATGGCACCCCCTCCTCTGCCTCCCTCTTCCAAATTGCCCAAATGGCATCCTGTTATCTCACTGGTGCCTATATTCTCAAAGCTGTGAGACCACCAGATTCCAGACCTCCAGCTATGTGACCATCCCTTCAGATAATTTTTCATTGGTGGGGTATAAGAAGGACTCTGTCAGAAAGGGAGATGCTAGTTCTCCTTAAGAGTCAGTCACCCTTTCTTTTGCCTCTAATAAATTTACTTTTCTTGCCTGACTGCCCAGCTCACTCTCTTTTTCTCTGCACTTGCCTTACAATTAAACCCCCTTGATTTGATCTAGTTTTAATCATTAAAGAAAATTACCATTATCAAGTAGCAAATAAAGTAAGAGGGATATTATGTTGAGCACAATATATTTTTAAAATTTTAAAAAAATTTCTTCAAAATAAAAAATATTATCTGAAAGTCAGAGAACAGAGATTTAACATTAGGGCAAGACCTGTTCTGGAGGAGATCATACTTTACTAGTGAATAAGAAAAAAATCTGTGTCCTAAGGATTTGAAAAGTAAATTCAGTGTGTTATAGCTAGTGTTCCCAGTTTGAGATGATATTCTAAATAGGCTAGAAAGGTAGTCAGGCCTATAAAAATGAGACATGAATCTCCAGAAATCTTGGTAAGGAAAGACAGTAAGGTGACTGTCTATGTTGAAGCTTTTAAGAACTGTAGGGGCTTGATAATTCAGAGTGCAAATATTTCTGATTTGGCCAGTGCTTCCAATCTCTGCTTTAATATGCAACAGAAAAATAGATGATATAAAATATAAACCTCCCAATATAATATGTATTTCTTTATCTTGCTAAGATAAAAAGATTGTACAGTCTAGTTGAAGAAGATAATATTTAACATTATCAAGCAGGTAGCTCTTGCAATTAACCTTTGGACTATTTTAATAAACCTGGAAGCCTTATTTCTCAAATTACTAGTAGAGATTGAAAAATCTTAGTTGCAACACAACTTATTCTATTATCTTTTCATGAAATATATAGAAGTTGTGAATATCCTGTGCTGGGTCACACATTTAGTCGAAATGCCCCATCTCTTGAATTCTATTCTTTACTCTGAGTAAGTTTGGCCTAGAGTATACATATCTCAAACTAACTCAAAATTATAACAAATACCTTTGCTTCTGTGACAACGGCTTTCAATGAGACACTCAAATGGCATGTTGATTCAGTTCAATTTAATCAATTTTTTTGAGCATTTACCATCTGTCAGACACTTATTTTAAGTATTTGGATGACCTCATATTCTAGTGGAAAAGATACATAGGTAACTAACTAGTAAAATATGAGTGGCAAAGGGGCAAAAACAATGGTCAGATCTCAGTAACTATCTTACTCAATGGATCAGCAGCATTTCACTTTTTTTGTTTGGATGACCATCCTATAAAATAGCCATTCCTTCTTCTAATATCCCATACCCTACTCACTCTGTATTATATATTTCTGTAGAAACTGTTATCAAATGACATATTTATTTATTATATGTATCTCCATAAGAATATTTTCTTTTAATTAATGCTGCAACCCTGCAACAGTGCCTGGCATGTAACAAGCACCTGATAAATTGCACTCATCTCACAGGCTAGCAAACTGATGCTGAAAATTCTCCAAGTTAGGCTTCAACAGTAAGTGAACTGAGAAATTACAGATGTCCAAGCTGGATTTAGAAAAGGCAGAGAAACCAGAGATCAAATTGCCAACATCTGTTGGATCATAGAAAAAAGCCAGAGAATTCCGGAAAAAAATATATATCTCTGCTTTCTTGACTATGCCAAAGCCTTTGACTGTGTGGATAACAACAAACTGTGGAAAATTATTAAACAGATGGGCCTAACAGACCACCTTACATGCCTCCTAAGAAATCTGTATGCAGGTCAAGTTACAACTGCTAGAACTGGAGGTGAAAAAAAAAAAAAAATGGGAATAATTGGTTCCAAATTGGGAAAGGAGTATATCTAGCCTATATATTGTCACCCTGTTTATTTAACTTCTATGCAGAGTACATCATGCAAAATGCTGGGCTGGATGAAGCACAGGCTGGAATCAAGATTGCTGGGAGAAATATCAATAACTTCAGATATGCAGATGACACCACCTTTATAGCAGAAAGCAAAGAGGAAGTAAAGAGCATCTTGATGAAGGTGAAAGCAGAGAGTGAAAAAGCTGGCTTAAAACTCAATGTTCAAAAATCCTAGATCATAGCATCTGGTCCCATCAGTTTGCAGTAAATAGATGGGGAAACAATGGAAAAAGTGAGTGACTTTATTTTCTTGGGCTCCAAAATCACCACAGATAGTGACTGCAGCCATGAAATTAAAAGACATTTCCTCCTTGGAAGAAAAATTATGACCAATCTAGAAACCATATTAAAAAGCTTTACCATTACTTTACCAACAAAGTAAACAACATAGCTTTGTCTAGTCAAAGCTATGGTTTTTCCAGTAGTCATGTATGGATGCGAGAGTGGAACCATAAAGAAAGCTGAGCGCCAAAGAATTGATGCTTTTGAACTGTGGTGTTGGAGAAGACTCTTGAGAGTCTCTTGGACTGCAAGGAGATCCAACCAGTCCATCCTAAAGGAAATCAGTCCTGAATATTCGTTGGAAGGACTAATGTTGAAGCTGAAACTCCAATACTTTGGCCACCTGATGGGAAGAGCTGACTCATTTGAAAAGACCCTGTTGCTGGGAAAGATTAAAGGCAAGAGGAGAAGGGGATGACCAAGGATGAGATGGTTTGATGGCATCACTGACTCAATGGACATGAGTTTGAGCAAGCTCCAGGAGCTGGTGATGAATAGGGAAGCCTGGCATGCTGCAGTCCATGGGATCACAGAGTTGGACACGACTGAGGGACTGAACTGAACTGACTGAGAAAATAGGGTGGTGTTCCTGGAATCTCAGTCATCAACCTTCTGGCTCTGACTATTGTAGAGTCTTAGCATGTAGTTACCATCCCCATCTTGGGTTGGGGCCTTAGTTCCTGCAGCATAATTCATTTCCTGAACTGAACTGAAATATTTGTTAAATAATCTGTTAAGTAAATATTGTGTGTGCATGCAAGCTCAGTCATGTCCAACTGTTTGTAACCCCATGGACATGTTAGAAGAATGTAGAAAGTAGCATTGTGGAGCATGAAGAAATTAAAAACAAACAAACTAACAAAAAAATAGATTTTGTTTCAAAGTAAGCTAAGTTTATAGATAGTAGGTAACACTAGAGGAGAATCTTTAAGGATAGATAAGTATTTTCCAGATGACATTCTAGAAATGTAGAGTTCAGACAATTATCTGCTTAGTTCAGACAATGTCAAGTGGTTCAGCGTGGCTAGAATATAGACTCTTTGGTAGCTAGAAATAAAGATGGAATCCATCAGCTGGTTTTAGTTTGTGAAAAGCCTTATGTACCATGATAAGGAAAGTGGACCTAGGCAATGAAGAAATAGCAAGAATATTTAAGCAGGGGGCTAATAGGGTCAGATAGTTTTCACTACTATTACTACTGTCACTAGCTCATGCATATGCAGTATTTGCTGTGTGCCAGGCACAATTCTATGTGCTATATATTTTCGTACTTAGAATAATCCAGTGAAATAGATATTATTGTGATTCCTATCTTTCAGATAAGGATAATGAGGTGCAAAGAGGTTAAATAACTTGTCCAACATTACATAGCTACTAAGTGACAGAACCAGGGTAATAAACTCTGGCACTCTGGCTCCAGAGAACACTCCCTTTACAGTTATGTTATGAAGGATGAGTTCATTTGATGGGGTGAGTCTTCTGGCAGGATAGTCAATTAGAAAATCATTGAAGAGAAGATAAAGGCCTGCAATAGGACAGTAGTTATAGGGACGAAAGAAAATTGGTTGCTTTATAAGTGTAATTGACAGGACTTTACAAAGTAACTGAATGTTAGTGATGAGAGAAAAATCAGTCTAATTTGGAGGTTTCTATAGCTTAAATGATGATATTATTAACTAGAATAAGGAAGAAAAGAAGAAGAACAGGTTTGGATGAAGATAAAAATGATGGGTTTTATTGACAATTGAATACACATATGTTGCTATAGTGAATTACCAGTGTTGAGTTTTTATTCAATAGTGTTATGCCCCTGTGACAAAAATATAAAAGTTATGAGTAAACATCAAGGTTCTGTACAATCTTATCCTAATTTTTTCTCTGCCAGCCTCAAACATACTACAATTCTTAGCAATCTGATCAATAGTTCATTCACTGGAGTAGAATAATATGCTATTGGCCAAATCTTCAAAATTCTACTCTATATTCCTTCCTTCGAGGTTCAGCCTCTTTCCAAACAGGAAGCAAAATAATTAGTGTATTATTTCCCCTTAAGAAGTCTATGTATAAACCAGTAATCTGTCTTAATGGTATTGGAAAACATTATCAGGAAGCTAAATTCAATTAAGCAACAATGTGAAATGTAAATAACCACTTAAAACAAGTGCTTTGAGTTTAAGAAATAGAATGTTATCCTTTTTGTCTTATTTAGTTGAAACATACATTGTGGTTCTTATTTTACTCTCTCAAATAATTATTAAGCTTGTGTTAGTTATAGACTATTTCAGTAGGGTGTGATAGCTACAAAATGTGTGTGGGGGGGCTGCAAAAAATGTTATAGGAGTACTTTTGAAAAACATTTAGTTTACTTAGTCTTAGAGGTCATAGAAAGATACCCTGAAGAAGTGACATCTTAAAAGAGAAATTGAATATGTGTGGGCTAACCAGATGAAGAGAAGATAGGAATAAAAGTGTACAAAATGTACTTCCCTGGTGGTCCAGTGGTTAAGACTTCACTTTCTGATGCAGGGGACATGGGTTTGATCCCTGGGTAGGGAGCTAAGATCCCACATTCCTTGGGACAAAAAATCAAAACATAAACAGAAGTAACGTAACAAATTCAATAAAGACTTTAAAAAAAAAAAAGAAGTATATTAAATAGAAGGAATAACTTAATCAAAAGTGAGAGCCTGTAGAATATAGAAGGAATTGCGTACACTTCAGGGTGGCCAAAGGAAAGTGAAAAAGTGGGGAGTGATAAGAGATAAAGCTAATGAGGTGATGAGGTGGATAGGTCCCTGCTCTGCAGGATCCTGTAAATTATGTCGGGAGTTTGGATGTCATTCTGTGGATAAAAGGAGGGATATTGAAATGTTTTAAGAAGATGAATTTTAGAAAGCTCTGGTAAGGTTGAGGGGCAGACAAAGGACTGAAGAAAAGCGAGGATGGAGACAGAGACATGACTTCTAAAAACTGACTTCAAAATAAAGATTTTCTTTTTCTTAAAGAAAGGCTTTTGAATAGTTTAATGATAGTTATGCCAGACAAAAGTCAATATATTGATGTAAAAATTAATCAACTGACAACTAAACACTTTTTTCAAAGGACAACTTTATTTACTGTTAGGAAAGATAATAGTGATATATTTCCTGAAAGAATGCACCCAAGATACCAACAAAGAATTGAATAAATTCATTTTATAACTCAATATTTTTTATTTCCTGGCATAGACATAGGGCAGTTTGGCTGGTATATTTTAGCCCCTATGGACAGTTGGTTTAAAAAATAACTGATACAGCCGTCTAGGACATAAGGGATTTTTTTTCTGTAAATAAATGATATGTACGTGCGTTCTCAGCTGCTAAGTCGTGTCGGACTTTGTGGCCCACCAGTCTCCTCTGTCCGTGGGATTTTCCAGGCAAGAATACTAGAGTGGGTTGTCATTTCATCCTCCAGGGAATCTTCCCAACACAGGGATCAAATCTGCATCTTCTACATTGGCAGGCGGATTCTTTACTGCCACGGTCTTTGTAGTCCGGGACCTGGGAACTGGAGTTGATGAGAAGAGGGATGCAAGGGACCCAAGTCTCGAGTGAAACAAAGGTGCTTTATTTGCAGAAATAAATGCATGTTTATATATCTTCATACAAGGCAGCTTTAGGCAGTAAAAAAAAAAAAAAAAAAAAATGAGCAAAAACAAAGCCAAGCAAATAACAATCTTCAAAGGGCCAGAAAGCATTCAACATCTTGAGTTATTTGTTGTTTCTCCCTTGCTGTTTTTAATATTTGTTCTTTTTGTTTGATCTTTGTTAATTTGATTAATATGTGTCTTGGGGTGTTTCGCCTTGGGTTTATCCTGCTTTGGACTCTCTGGGTTTCTTGGACTTGGGTGGCTATTTCCTTCCCCATTTTAGGGAAGTTTTCAGCTATTGAGTAAGAGGGGCGTAACTGAATAGATTACATTTAAGTAAGGTCACTGAAGGGAGTCACTGAAAGGACTCCAAGCAGGTGCCCTTTCTCATGATCTCAGTCCTGAGAATTGTGTGTAGCTCTGCTCACTCCTGTTTTCCAGGAACTCATAAGGAGTAGAGAGTCCTCGAGAAACAGCACACAAAAGAAGGACATATTGGATCCCTTAAAGTTGAACGTCCCCTGACAATGCCCCCTTATTTATTTTTTTTTATAATTGGGGGTGACTGTAGATACTTTTGTGAAAAAGGCCCTGACCAATTGAGTTTGTTTAGTTTGAACAATTGTAGTTTAAAGACATCAAGATACTACAAATATAATCACCAGGGCAATTATCAGTGTTATAGTTCCAGATCCAATACTATGTGTAATATTTTGAAACCATCTTCGAGGGTCCAGCCAAGATAATTGATCAGTTAGCTGTTAAGCTGAGGTTTCCAAGTTGTTGGAAGAGGGTAGACTCTTAGAGAAAGTTTCAAAAATTTCTTTTTGTAACAATTGTACATTTAAGGAAGCATATTATGTGTATCTTGTAGATGAAATTTGATTTGTTTCCAATTGTAAGCACTATGGTTGAATGGAACAAGAGTGATGCAAAATTGAGTAGAATTTTAATCACAATGTAATAATAATTGTTTTGTAAATCTATTGATTGATTTCCAACCCATTGGATGACTGCTTCTAATTTCTGAATTTTATCTTGAACTTCTTCATCTATCTGAGCTTGAGTGGCCCACATAGTATGAGTATCTTTAGTCCAATTTTTAATAAAGTTTTGTGTTTGAATTGAAGTTTATAAAGCAGTGCCTGTGACAGCAACAGTGGTGCAATTGGCTATTAATCTCAAAATGCGAAGAATTAGTTACCCAATGAATCTCCGAGATCGTTGGAATAATTTAGTGAGTAACCAGGAGGCAAGTCGTGTCATGGGACCCTCTTCCCAGGGTCGTTGGAGATCTACTGGAAACCATAGACTATGTCAAGATCGAAGAATCAAAAGGGATTTGTTTTTTAGAGAAATAGAGGAATTAAGACAAGTATACAATTTGTAATCTATACATGTCACAGGACGTAAAGTTTTATTAAATTGTAAGTTTCCTATGGCTATAACAAAAAGAAGGGGAACACAAGCTTGTATAAAACATGAATGATTATAATGGAACGAATAGTTACTATGATTACAACTGGTCTCTGTGAAATATCTAGTCCAAGTTTCAAGTTTTTCAGTACTTGCAGCAAGTCTCCAGATGTCCCATTGTCTAGGCCCAATCTATTTATTGAGGACAACTCGAGGGCAAGGAGGTGCCATTCTGCCATCAAGCCAACCAAGGAGTCCTTTCTCATGGAAGTGTTTCATCGAAAGGTTGGTATCCCTCTATGTTAGTTGAGTAACATATTCACACATAGTACTGTTAATATCATCTGTGCAGTTAGATAACCACATACCATAGGGTCCCCAGTCAACAATGGTATAATTGGCCACAAACTTTTTTTTTTTTTCATTTAGCTTGACATCTATCTCAATAAACAGGAGTATATTTAAAGTCCTTATAAGTAAACCCCTTATATTCCAACTTTTGTCCTTTTCCTAGAGTTTTGGTAGTATTGACATGGTTCTCATAAAAGGACAGGGCAGTAAACAGTCCAAGCAAAGTGTGGAAGTTCTTTCTTGGAGGCAGGATGAAAGTCCACGTTTGTTGGCAAACATTAATACATAATTCTGCTGGGCCCATGCATAAAGAAAGGATTTAATAGCCTAGAGAAATGTTAATTAGTCTTCCTTCTTTCTCAGGATGAGAGGGCCCCTCCAAGTTCTAGGAAGAGGCACATGTACTGAGTCATTAGTGGATATGGTCGGTCCCATGTCTGTCCATTTTATAACCTGCAATAAAGGGGAGGTAGGTATATAATCCCAATAAGTGTGATTAATCAAGTCAGCCTGAGCGGGGGAAACAAAAGCAAGCAAAGCAAGCATAGTGACAAAAATATTTTCAGGATTCCGAGACATTCCCTGTTGAGAAACCAGATTTTCAGCTTGGTTAGTAAGGTTTTTTTGTTTGTTTGTTTGTTGTTGTTTTTAATGTGAATTATTTATTTTTATTTTTTAAATCTCAGTTTTATTTATTTACTTTACAATATTGTATTGGTTTTGCCATACATTGACATGAATCTGCCATGGGTGTACATGTGTTCCCCCAAGTAGGGAGATCGTAAGGTTGATGACATCGAGTGTGGCGTTTCTTGGAAATTTTTAAAGCCACCATGGCCTGTCCTGAAAACTCTTCCTCCTGGGGATTTTGCCGTTTCTTCTCTATTTTGAATGCTGGTGGCTCTCCTGGGGCGGATCTTCTGAAGAGGGAACGAACTGATTTTGTTGGATCCATCTGGAGAAATATAAGCATACCCCTTTTCTCTGTAATATTAATTTTCCAGATTTCCATTGTTTAGTCAACCCATCTTGATACCAAATGGGCAGAGGAAGGGAGGTGTCCTTCAATGCCTCGAAATGTTTTTCTGCTTTTGTCAAAATATCTCCTTGTGGTAAGTTTAAAAAAAATTAAAACAAATAAAACTGTATTAACAATAGTTATAGGATTAAAGAATATATTGTGTTGGAATCTAGTAAAGTCTGCTCTGGATAAGGAAGATAGAAGTGTTCCTGTATATTCCCCCTTTATATTTATTTATTTGTAGTTTTTAGTGTGTGACATGTTTGTTCAACTGTGTCTTGGGTTTGTGGATTACAAGGAACACTTGTAATACATTTAATAGAAAATGATTGTAAAAATTGCTTGAATTGTTTAGAAATATAGGCAGGGTCATTGTCTGTTTTTATAAAACTAGGTGTTTTCATTACTGCAAAGCAAGCTAACAGGTGGGATTAACATGTCGTGCACTTTCACCTCGGAGAGGTGTGGCCCATATAAAAGAATTTGTATCAATTGAGACATGTAAGAAGGAAGAGGGAGAAAGTTCAGGGCAATGAGTTATATCCATTTGCCATAGTTCCTTGGGTTGTAATCTTCGAGGACTGATACCTTGTGTAATGGGTCGAAGATGTAGGGGCCTATAAGTAGAGCAATTATTAATGATTTCTTTAGCAAGCCAGTATGGAATTTTCGAAATTTGATGTAATGAGCCAGTATTATTGTGTAATAGAGCATGTTGTTCTTCAGGAGTAGCAAAAGAAACAAGTTTATCAGATTGTTCATTGCCATGAGCCATAGGGCCAGGAAGACAAGAATGTGCTTGAATATGGGCAATATAAATGGGGGGGAAGTGTGGTTCCTAATAATAGATTGTAGTTCAAAAAAAAATTGTTGGATAATAGATTGATTAGAATTCGTGGTAGAAGTTTCTATATTTTTAAATACAAAAACTGAATATAAGGAGTCAGAAACTATATTAATAGGGTAAGGATGTAGGTGAATAACCTGAATGAGAGCATATAATTTGTTTTGTTGAGCAGAGTGGAATTTAGTATAAAAGATTTTATATTTTTTGAGAGACCAGAATGAGGCGTTGGCATTTTTAGTCTCATCTATATAGAAAACATCAGCTTGAGGTATAGGTTGTGATGTGACAATGTGAGAGATAATAAATTTAGTATTTTTGAAGAAATTTCATAGTTTGTTAGAAGGATAATGAAATGAAATTTCTCTAAAATATTCTAGAAAGGCTATTTGGAAATTGGTAGAAGTTTGTAATGCATTCTCGAATTGAGATTTATTAATAGTTATTACAATTTTATGAGGATTGGAGCCAATTAGAGTATTAGCTCTATTTCTTTCATTGATAATGATTAAGCAATCAAATTAAGATAGGGTGTAAGCGACCTTATCCCTCTAAAATGGATATAGATCTATTTTATTGGGTGTTCTTTTTTGGGCAAAAAGTCCTGTGGGAGAATGGAGAGAGGGGAGTATAAATAACTTTAGAGGTAAATCAAGTCTAATATGACTAAGAAACTGTTTTTGCAATTTATTTTTTACTAAATAAAGTTTTTCTTGTGTCTTTTGTGAAAGTGAATGAGAACTATTTAAATTGGGATCTTTTTTTAAAGTGTTAAGTAAATTAGTCAGTTGATAATTTGTAATGTCTAAAGAGGGTCTAATCCAATTTATATTACCTAAAAGTTTTTGAAAATCATTTAAGTTTGATAATTCATTAACATGCATCTGTGTTAGTTGGGGAGTAATATGTTGTCTATTAACAATAAATTTTAAGTAATGGTAAGGTGTAGAGGTTTGAATCTTTTCAAGGGCAATGATTAATCTAGAATCTTTTAATATTGTTGAACTATGTTAAACATATGTTCAGTTTTTAAAATAAAAGGAGTTGAAAACAATATATCATCTATATAGTGAATGACAAGAAAGTTTGGAAATCGTTTTCCCATAGGTTTAAGAGCTTTGACTACATAATATTGACATGTGGTGGGAGAATTCATCATTTTTTGAGGCAATACAGTCTATTGATATCGTTTGTAAGGCCCGATATGATTAGGGTAAGGGAAAGAGAAAGCAAACATCTCTCGGTCTAGAGGGTGTAAAGGTATAGTATTCTAGAAGGGACTGCTTGAGGAAAAAGAAGGAAATCATTTAGGGCTGGTATATTGGCCGCAGCATTGACAGATGTTGAGAGTTTGAGGGAAAAGATGGAGTTTGCCCCTGGTTTTTGTTGATGGGGACCCAGGGAGTCCCCATCTTTTTTTGTGAAATAGGATTTTTCTCAACATCATATTTAGATTGACTTTTTTTAGCCCAATGTATCCCCTTATGACAGTGAGGGTAGACTTTTGGAGGCTTTTTAATAGTTTTAATTTGTGTGTGTGTGTGTGTGTGTGTTTTAGGGCAATCTTTTTTTAATTGCCCTTATCTCCATAAACAAAACATCCTTCATTTCCCCTTTTAAAGGCAGCAGCCATTGTTTCAGCTAATATTTACATTTTTTTTAAATCTTAAGTTGTGACAAGCTTTCAAATAATCAGTAACATCCCTGGTCTCATAAATTGGAGCAATGGCTCTTTGATATTTCTGATTTGCATTCTCATATGTAAGCAGTTTTTCTATCTGCATTTTGGCTTCTTCTCTGACAACATTATGGGAGATAGCAACACCCAGTCTAGCTAAAAATCAGCATAGGCTTCATTAGGCCCTTGTAATATCTTTGTGTACCTACCTTTAGGTTCCCCTTGAGGAGTAATTCGATCCCAAGTTTCAAGGGAAACTTCTTTCAATTGCTCATGCAACAAAGGAGGGCACTGTATCTGAACTTCCACCGAATCAAATTTCCCTGTACCGGTTAACATTTCAAAAGTAATTTGGTTTTGGGGAGTGCCAGTTTGAGCATTAGAATTGGCATGATCTTGGGCCACATCATGAAACCATATTATCTATTGAAGATATTTTCTTGGTTTAAGAAGAGCTTTTATCAAAATTTCCCAAGCATAAGAAATAAAATGTCCAATAGAAGATGCCATAGCGTTTAGAAGTTTTTTAGTAAAAGGTGAATGAGGGCCGTATATATTTAAAGCCTTTTTCATTTGTTGCATGTGAGAAAAAGCAATGTCTTTGTATTGAGGTATTAGTTGTCCTTGAGCACTAACATTTTTTAACACAGGAAAGGCAAAAAGATCATCGGCCTCAGAAACTCGAGATTGCAAAGCCAGTAAATCAGAAAGCCTTTGTCGTGAAGGAGAATGAGTGGATGTCCATTTTCATAAATATGAGTGTGTGTTAGGGGTTTATCATTGTCATCAAGAAAAGTATTGTTGGCTTTACTGTCAAAGAGAGAATCAGAAGAATCATCATCAGATTTATTTTGTCCTCTAATTGAGAGGACTTTTGGTTTCGTGCCCATTACTAGGGGAGGAGGAGCACTTGGGACAGTCGGAGCAGTGATGGTGGGAAAGCTTTGAAACATTTTATGTTGCTCTAATTAGGCCTTTCAGGATTTGAAATAGCTCAACTGGAATTCCATCACATTCACTAGCTTTGTTTGTAGTGATGCTTTTTAAGGCCCACTTGACTTCACATTCCAGGATGTAAGGCTCTAGGTGAGTGATCACACCATTGTGATTATCTGAGTCATGAAGATCTTTTTTGTACAGTTCTGTGTATTTTTGCCAACTCTTCTTAATATTTTCTGCTTCTGTTAGGTTCATACCATTTCGGTCCTTTATCAAACCCATCTTTACCTGAAATATTCCCTTGGTATCGCTAATTTTATTGAAGAGATCTCTAGTCTTTCCCATTCTGTTGTTTTCCTCTATTTCTTTGCATTGATCACTGAGGAAGGCTTTCTTATCTCTCCTTGCTATTCTTTGGAACTCTGCATTCAAATGGATATATCTTTCCTTTTCTCCTTTGCTTTTCACTTCTCTTCTTTTCACAGCTATCTGTAAAGCCACCTCAGACAACCATTTTGCTTTTTTGCATCTCTTTTCCATGGTGATGGTCTTGATTCCTGTCTCCTGTAAAATGTCATGAACCTCCGTCCACAGTTCATCAGGAACTCTGTCTATCAGATCTAGTCCCTTAAATCTATTTCTCACTTCCACTGTATAGTCATAAGGGTTTTGATTTAGGTCATACCAGAATGGTCTAGTGGTTTTCCCTACTTTCTTCAATTTAAGTCTGAATTTGGCAATAAGGAGTTCATGATCTGAGCCACAGTCAGCTCCCGGTCTTGTTTTTGCAGACTGTATAGAGCTTCTCCATCTTTGGCTGCAAAGAATATAATCAATCTGATTTTGGTGTTGACCATCTGGTGATGTCCATGTGTAGAGTCTTCTCTTGTGTTGTTGGAAGAGGGTGTTTGCTATGACCAGTGCGTTTTCTTGGCAAAAACTCTTTTAGCCTTTGCCCTGCTTCATTCCATAATCCAAGGCCAAATTTGCCTGTTACTCCAGGTGTTTCTTAACTTCCTACTTTTGCATTCCAGCTGGATCATCGAAAAAGCAAGAGAGTTCCAGAAAAACATCTATTTCTGCTTTATTGGCTATGCCAAAGCCTTTGACTGTGTGGATCACAATAAACTGTTGAAAATTCTGAAAGAGATGGGAATACCAGACCACCTGACCTGCCTCTTGAGAAACCTGTATGCGGGTCAGGAAGCAACAGTTAGAACTAGACATGGAACAACAGACTGGTTCCAAATAGGAAAAGGAGTACCTCAAGGCTGTATATTGTCACCCTGCTTATTTAACTGATATGCAGAGTACATCATGAGAAACGCTGGGCTGGAAGAAGCACAAGCTGGAATCAAGATTGCCGGGAGAAATATTAATAACCTCAGATATGCAGATGACACCACCCTTATGGCAGAAAGTGAAGAGAAACTAAAAAGCCTCTTGATGCAAGTGAAAGAGGAGAGTGAAAAAGTTGGCTTAAAGCTTAACATTCAGAAAAATAAGATCATGGCATCTGGTCCCATCACCTCATGGGAAATAGATGGGGAAACAGTGGAAACAATGTCAGACTATGTTTTTTGGCTCCAAAATCACTGCAGATTGTGACTGCAGCCATGAAACTAAAAGATGCTTGCTCCTTGGAAGGAAAGCTATGACCAACCTAGATAGCATATTAAAAGGCAGAGACATTACTTTGCCAACAAAGGTCCATCTGGTCAAGGCTATGGTTTTTCCAGTGGTCATGTATGGATGTGAGAGTTGGACTGTGAAGAAAGCTGAGCCACGAAAAATTGATGCTTTTGAACTGTGTTGTTGGAGAAGACTCTTGGGAGTCCCTTGGACTGCAAGGAGATCCAACCAGTCCATCCTAAAGGAGATCAGTCCTGGGTGTTCATTGGAAGGACTGTTGCTGAAGCTGAAACTCCAGTACTTTGGTCAGCTCGTGGGAAGAGTTGACTCATTGGAAAAGACCCTGACGCTCGGAGGGACTGGGGGCAAGAGGAGAAGGGGATGACATAAGATGAGACGGCTGGATGGCATCATCGACTCGAGGGGCATGAGTCTGAGTAAGCTCCAGGAGTTGGTGATGGACAGGGAGTCCTGACGTGCTGCGAATCATGGTGTCGCAAAGAGTCGGACATGACTGAGCGACTGAACTGAACTGAATTGGGCCTTTTGTAAAGTCTTATCATCTAATCTATATTCATATAATGAGCGTTCCGCTTGTTGACAAATATCAGGGGGGCTAGAACTGCCTTGAAATAGCAAGATTATGGCTTTAATGAGGGCCCACAAGGGTCAGAAATCTATTGGAATATTTTCTCCCCGTCTTGTGGTTCATTTAATAGTTCTTTTTTTTTTTTTTAACCCAGTTCCAAATTTTTAAATTGGATCTGCCTTCATCAGGGAACCAGGGGTTATATTCAACCACTGTTTGGAGACAAGCCTCTATCTGCTGACGCGAAACTGAAAGCCTTGAACCTTAAATAAATGATGAAGTAAAGTAGATAAGTGGTGGGGGCTTTCCAGCCGTTTGTCCCATAACCCCGCACTTACTGACCTCTGTAGGTCCTAACAGTCACTCCATCTGCTTGCCAAAGGCTTCACCAGATCCCTGTTTCTGGCTCCACTTGTCTTGGTCTTTGTAGACTGGGACCTGGGAACTGGAGTCGATGAGAAGAGAGAAGCAGGGGACCCAAGTCTCGAGTGAAGCAAGGGTCCTTCATTTGTAGAAATGCATGTTTATATATCTTCATACAAGGCAGCTATAGGCAGTAAAAAAAAAAAAAAAAAAATGAGCAAAAACAAAGCCAAGCAAATAACAATCTTCAAAGTGCCAGAAAGCATTCAATATCTTGAGTAAGAGTGGCATGACTGAATAGATTACATTTAAGTAAGGTCACTGAAAGGAATCCAAGCAGGTGCCCTTTCTCATTATCTCAGTCCTGAGAACTGTGTGCAGCTCTGCTAGCTCTTGTTTTTCAGGAACTGATAAGGAATAGAGAGTCCTTGAGAAACAGCACACAAAAGAAGGATATATTGGATCCCTTAAAGTTGAACGTCTGCTGGCACTTTACCACTGAGTCACCTGGGAAGCCAGTAAAGAAATCATGATCTTTAAAAAATATACTATTTTAAGATTTTTCATGTCAATGTATGGCAAAAACCACTAGAATATTGTAAAGTAATTAGCCTCCAACTAATAAAAATAAATGAAAACATAAATAAATAAAATAAAATAAGGCAAAAAAAGTATTTTTCTAAAACAGTATAACAGCATCCTAGGCTGTCCTAAAATTGGGGTCAAGCTATTTTTGTAATTAGTAGTCCCTGACCTTGAATGTGACTTATCTAATGGATTTTAGATTATACCTACCACCTCTATCTCTCTCATCTTTCATTCAGACACACACACACACACACAATTTCACAGTGTGCCTAGGATAGGTAGTCAGGACAGAAAATATTTTATCAACATCAAAAATTTCCAGACTTGTGTACTGCCAAATACTGTTCTGTAGAAAGAGTTGTGTCAAGTTTCCATAAGTTTAGGAAGCACTCAGTTAAACACTTTTACACAAATTTCCTTATTGTCAGATATCTGAAAGACCTTAATGTAGTAGTGAACATGGTGCCTTTCTAAGAGAAAGAGATATAGAAAATACCATATCCCATACTTTTTGATCACAGCACAATCAATACCTTCTAGAAAAGTGTTCTATGTGACTCCAATTTTGGGGAAAATGACTATACTTTAAATACCTGCAATGTTATAGATATTTTAACAAGTATTGATGGAATGAATAAATCATCACAGTAAAGTCCAAATCAAGAAAATGTTAGTATATTGGCTCCTATACTTTTCTATGCCACAGTAAAGACTATGAGTCACACAAACCTAAGTATCTTTTCATTGACAAAATAAATAAAATATTTTCCTCAAATAATTTGTGGGCCTATTTTCAAGGCATCACTCAAATTTGGAGAATCCTTGAATCCCTTCTTCATGAAAGCTCCTCTAAGTAATTTGGTTCGTGTGTGTTACACCTGTTTCCCACACTAGACTATACATTCCTTCAGGGAAATAATCCCATGTATTTTCTTTTTTGGGACAAAAAAATAAAAAATGTTTCCTGTCACTACAGTAAACAAAAAATGTTATTGGCTATCAAACCATCACCACTGCAGATGCCCTGATGGTACACCTTGAGGGAAATTCAGAATGGATAAAAATAGGATACTGGCCTTAGATAGTTAAGATGCATATATAAGGAATGATTTCAATGAGCCCAGAGTTTCACATCTTTCCATAAAAAGAAAAGCACTAAAATCATTAACTTGAGATGTTTGGCTTTTGTCTTTAGCAGTATTCTTTTGATATTTGACTCCTTTTTTTTTTTTTTTTTTTTTCTTTTTGGCCAGTGAAACCACTATATATCATGTCTCTTCCATCAACTCTTTTGAACAGTCCCTCAGCCCTATCTGAGAGGCTATCTCCCAGGCTATAGTCCTCCATAAATTCCCCAAATAAAACATGACTAAAGACGTTAGAGGACTTCTCTGGTAGCTCAGACAGCAAAGAATCAGCCCACAGTGTGAGAGACCTGGGTTTGATCCCTGGGTTGGGAAGATCCCCTGGAGGAGAACATGGCAACCCACTCCAGTATTCTTGCCTGGAAAATCCCCGCAGACAGAGGAAGGAGTCTGGTGGGCTACAATCCATGGGATCACAAAGAATTGGACACAACTGAGTGACTAAGCACAGAGATGTTTGTGCATTTTTTGTTGACACTGCTCACTGGCAATTGCTACAGTGTCTGACATATAGTGGTTTTCAATCTACACTTCTTAATGAATGTTCTTTGAATGGTTAGAGGATGGTTCTGGGAATAACTCATTCTCAGTGTTCCTTTATTTGCATAAATATCATTGATTCGGATTTTTCAATTTCTTAAAAAGGAAACAAATTAGGAATGCCAGAATGACCATTTTAGATCACGTCATGTCATGATCTAAACATGCCATTTCAGTGCTAAGAACAAAATATTAAAGTGTAAGTCGCTCAGTCATGTCTGATTCTCTATGAACCCATGGACTATACAATCCATGGAATTCTCCAGG
Organism: Dama dama; assembly: GCF_033118175.1. Classification (NCBI taxonomy): domain Eukaryota; kingdom Metazoa; phylum Chordata; class Mammalia; order Artiodactyla; family Cervidae; genus Dama; species Dama dama. Next base: position 69,244,343 of record NC_083714.1, on the reverse strand, counting down.
CCAGAATACTGGAGTGGATAGCTGTTCCCTTCTCCAGGGGATCTTCCCAACCCAGGGATTGAACCCAGGCCTCCTGCATTGCAGGTGGATTCTTTACCAGTTGAGCCACAAGGGAAGCCCAGGAGTACTGGAATGGGTAGCTTATCCCTTCTCCAGTGGATCTTCCTGACCCAGGAATCGAACTGGGGCCTCCTGAATTGCAAATGGATTCTTTACCAGTTGAATTACCAGGGAATCCCAAAGATAAAATATAAAACAGATGAAAATGTGTAATGTCTCCCCATTTAGCCCAAATAAAGTTAGGAGTCCCTCACAGTGTCTTACAAAGCCCTTCACTGTCTGCTCTTTCCACATTCACCCATGACTCCCTTACTCCCCAGTTGCAATCCCCTTAAAGCCATTAAGTTTTTAGCTGTAACACAATTATTCTCTTCTAGCTCATTATAAAATAGACTTTTATTATGCTTATTGATTATTGTCTGTTTCTCTTCACTAGAACATAATATGCACAAAAGGAGAGATCTCTGACCTTTTGTACACTGCAGTGTTCCAAGTTCTTAAAAAGGTACATTGTGTATAGAAGATGCTCAATAAATATTTGCTGAATGAATGAACAAATGAATGTAAAAAAAATATATAGTAACTATCCCATGCACCTTCTTTTCTCTCTCTTTTTCTCAATAATTTCATTCTGAACTTTCAATAATTTCCCTTGTCTGTCTTGCATGTTATCATTTAAAGCTGCTTTAGAATGCATGTGGCATACTGTAAGAAATGAAAGACACCATTTGAAGAGAAAAAGAAATAACATTTCCTTTTCTATTCTTGACTTTACAAACCATCAAAACAAAACAATCCACAGGGGGAGTAGATTTACCTTGTTTCAAATTTCATATGTGAACAAATGGAAATTGGGTTCTTTTGAAGTCACAAGTTTATCTACAGATATTCACATTACTAAGGGACTCTATCAAAAGCTTTAGAATTCAGCATTCCACACATCAGTGGTCTTCAAATTGGGGTACATGTGCCCTTGGAGTTATATAAAGACTCTCCAATAGTTTCAAAAGAATCAAATTCTGGATTTCAAGTAATAAATATTCTTTGTTAAAATTGTTGTATTCAAAAAGAAGATGTCACAGAGGCTTTACTCTCTCACTGTTATTATTGTATCTCCCCTTCTACTTATAGAAGAAAGACATAGTCCTCATTTATCAGGGATCTTGCTTTGGGACAGTGCCTCAGAGTATAAAGCATTTGGGGCACCCAATAACCATTTTCAACATGTCTACTGAGAAATTAAATGGCACTAAAAACTATGAAGTAAGTTGTTTTGCAAATCAAATGGATTTTAATTTTCTGCTTTTAATGAAATTAAGGTTGGATATAATCAAGTTATCAGCTGATAGATCATTAATTTTTTTTTTTGGTGGTACATCATTATGAAACAGCTTCTCAGGTGTCACAGTGGTAAAGAATACTCCTGCCAATGCAGGAGACATGGGTTCGATCTCTGGGTCAGAAAGATACCCTGGAGCAAGAACTGACACCCTACTCTAGCATTCTTGAAAATTCCTTGGACAGAGGAGTCTGATGGGTTACAGTCCACGTGATCACCAAGAGTCAGATACAGTTGAGCAACTGAGCACTCATCATGCACTATGAAACAGGAGGGAAGGGGACAGGACACAAACTTCAAAGGAATGGCATAGCCATGTTGTTGTTGTCTAGTGGCTAAGTCATGTCCAACTCTTTGACACCCTATGGACTATAGCCTACTGAGCTCCTCTGTCCATAGAATTCTCCAGGAAAGAATACTGTATTGGGTTGCCATTTCCAGATATCGAACTTGATATCTCCTGCGTTGGTAGCAGATTCTTAACCACCGAGCCACCAGGGAAGCCCTGACATAAACATGAAATTGAAAGTGAAAGTCGCTCAGTCATATCCGACTCTTTGCGACCCCATAGACTATACAGTCCATGGAATTCTCCAGGTCAGAATACTGGACTGGCTAGCCTTTCCCTTCTCCAGGGGATCTTCCCAACCCAGGGATTGAACCCAGGTCTCCTGTATTTCAGGCTGATTCTTTACCAGCTGAGTCAACAAAATCTGGTTAGAACCAACTAGGTTCAGGATGGCAGAAGACTTGATTTCCAGCAGACCCAGAGCCTCATTATAAGCTCATTGTAATACATTAGCTGAATGACACACCCACCAGTGCTATGACAGTTCTGAGGCAAACCACAAAAGGTGGAAAAGTACCTAGTGGCCCAGTTCCAGGAAATCCTTGTTCCTTCCCTGAAATAGTTGGAATAATTCCTCCACTCATTAGCCTGTGAATTTACCTAGCCCATAAAAATTAACCACCCCTTATTTTGGGGTCTCTTGCCTTCTGAGATGGCCCACACTCTGTCTGTGGAGTGTTTCTCTTTAAATAAATCCAATTCTTACCTATCAGTTTCTCTCTCACTAAATGAGACATTTTTACTGAAAGGTTGGCCTCTCTGTACACTGGTGCTGAATCAAATACTAGAGACAAAATTTTGGGTGAAATAGAAAAGGATAGCTTTATTGCTTTGTCAAGCAAAGGTAGACACAATGCATTTTGCTCCCCCAAAATTTTGCATCTCTGCTCCAGTGAACTAAAATGGACTGGGATGTGCAAACTTAATCCAGATAACCATTATATCTACTACTGTGGGCAAGAATTCATTAGAAGAAGTGAGTACCCCTCATAGTCAACAAGAGTCCAAAATGCAGTACTTAGGTGCAGTCTCAAAATAGACAGAATGATCTCTGTTCATTTCCAAGGCAAACCATTCAATACCACAGTAATCCAAGTCTATGCCCCAACCACTAATGCCAAAGAAACTGAAGTAAATGGTTTTATGAAGATCTACAAGACCTTCTAGGGCTAACACCAAAAAAAGTTAACCTTTCCATCATAGGGGACTAGAATGCAAAAGTAGGAAGTCAAGAGATACCTGGAGAAACAGGCAAATTTGGTCTTTGAGTACAAAATTAAGCAGGGCAAAGGCTAACAGAGTCTTGCCAACAGAACACACTGGTCATAGCAAACACTCTCTTCCAACAACACAAGGGAAAACTCTACACATGGACATCACCAGATGGTCAATACCGAAATCAGATTCATTATATTCTTTGCAGCCAAATATGGAGAAGCTCTATACAGACAGCAAAAACAAGATCAGGAGCTGACTATGGCTCAGATCATGAACTCCTTATTGCAAAATTCAAAGTTAAACTGAAGAGAGGAGGGAAAGCCACTATGCCTTTCAAGTATGACCTAAATCAAAACCCTTATAATTATACAGTGGAAATGACAAATAGATTAAAGAAATTAAATCTGATAGAGTGCCAGAAGATCTATGGACAGAGGTTCATAGCACTGTATATGAGGCAGTGATCATAATCATCCCCACAATAAAGAAATGCAAAAAAGCAAAATGGTCATCTGATGAAGTCTTTCAAATAGCTGAGAAAAGAAGACAAGTGAAAGGCAAAAGAGAAAAGGAAAGATACGCCCATCTCAATGCAGAATTCCAAAGAATAGCACGAAAAGATAAGAAAGCCTTCCTAAATGAACAAGGCAAAGGAATAGAGGAAAACAATAGAATGGGAAAGACTAGAGATCTCTTCAAGAAAATTAGAGATACCAAGGGAACATTTCATGTAAAGATGGGCACAACAAAGGACAGAAAGCATATGAACTTAACAGAAGCAGGAGATATTAAGAAAAGGTGGCAAGAATATGCAGAAGTAGTATACAGAAAAGACCCTAATGACCCAGATAACCACGATAGTTTGATCACTCACCTAGAGCCATACATCATGGTTACCCGGGTCATTAAGACCAATTTTCTATAGTTCTTCAGTGTATTGTTACCACTTCTTAATCTCTTTCTTCTTCTGTTAGGTCCTTGATGTTTCTGTCATTTATTGTGACCATCTTTGCATGAAATGTTCCCTTAGGATCTCTAATTTTCTTAAAGAGATCTCTAGTCTTTCCCATTCTTTTGTTTTCTTCCATTTCTTTGCATTGTTCACTTAGAAAAATTTTCTTATCTCTCCTTGCTATTCTCTGGTACTCTGTATTCAGTTTGGTACATCTTTCCCTTTCTTCTTTGTCTTTTGCTTTTCTTCTTTTTTCAGCTATATGCAAGGTCTCTTCAGACAACCACTTTGCCATCTTACATTTGTGTTTCTTGGGGATGATTTTGGTCACTGCCTCCTGTACAATATTAAGAACCTCTGTCCATAGTTCTTCAGACACTCTGTCTACCAGATCTCACCCATTTAAAGTTTTATTCATCTCCACTGAAAAACCATAAAGGTCATGATTTAGGTCATGCTTAAATGATCTAGTGGTCTTCCCTACTTTCTTCAATTTAAGTCTGAAATTTACAATATGGAGCTGATGACTAGGGCCACAGTCAGCTTCAGGTCTTTTTTCTCTGACTGTATAGAACTTCTCCACCTTTGTCTGCAAAGATTAATCTGATTTTGGTATCAGCCATCTGATGATATCCATGTGTATAGTTGTCTTCTGTGTTGTTTGAAGAAGGAATTTGCTATGATCAGTGCATTCTCTGGACTAAACTCTGTTAGCCTTTGCCCGGCTTCATTTTGTACTCAAAGGCCAAACTTGTCTGTTACTCTAGGAATCTCTTGACTTCTTACTTTGCAGTCCAGCCCCCTATGATGACAAGGATATCTTTTTTGGTGTTAGTTCTAGAAGGTCTTGTAGGTCTTCACAGTCATTCAACTTCAGTTTCTTTGGCATTAGTGGTTGGGGCATAGACTTTGTTTACTATAATTTTGAATTGTTTTTCTTGAAAATGAACCGAGATCATTCTGTTGTTTTACAGATTGCACTCAAGTACTGCATTTCAGACTCTTCTGTGGGCTGTGAGGGCCATTTCCTCTAAGGGATTTTTGTACGCAGTAGTAGATATAATGGCCATCTGAATTAAATTTTACCATTTCTGTTCATTTTAGTTCATTGATTCCTAAGATGTTGATGTTCATTCTTGCCATCTCCTGCATGACTACATCCAATTTACCTTAATTCATGGACCTAGCATTCCAGGTACCTATCCAATATTGTTCTTTACAGGTGGCAGCTAATAAGATCAGGATATGTATTACTGCCCCAGACACCATATCAATGGTAACACACTTAATGGAGTGCTCTGTTTACAGTAAATCTGCATGAACATTGCATCCAAATTCATTTAACCAGATTTCAGGAAGGTTGAATGTTGATTAATAAATTGTTGAGTATCTTATTCAATTGGATTATAAAGATAATGGAAATGGTAAAGTCAAACTTATGTGCTTTGATTGTTTTTTCAGCCTTTTGAAGAGAATATGAATTGAATTGACAGAGACATCAAATCCTTTTTGTAATCAGGCAGGACATTAATTAATTAATATAGTTTTGTCGTCCAGATGTACTGCTTCCTTTTTTTAAATTGAATCTGATCATAGGTACTAATGACTTTTTTCATTGCTTATTCAGAAAACTAAGATCTTGGCATCCGGTCCCATCACTTCATGGGAAATAGATGGGGAAACTGTGGAATCACTGGCTGACTATATTTTTCTGGGCTCCAAAATCACTGCAGATGGTGATTGCAGCCATGAGATTAAAAGACACTTACTCCTTGGAAGGAAAGTTATGACCAACCTAGACAGCATATTATAAAGCAGAGACATTACTTTGTCAACAAAGGTCCATCTAGTCAAGGCTATGGTTTTTCCAGCGATCATGTATGGATGTGAGAGTTGGACTATAAAGAAATTTGAGCACTAAAGAACTGATGCTTTTGAACTGTGGTGTTGGAGAAGACTCTTGAGAGTCCCTTGGACTGCAAGGAGATCCAACCAGTCCATCCTAAAGGAGATCAGTCGTGGGTGTTCATTGGTAGGACTGATGTTGAAGCTGAAACTTCAATACTTTGGCCACCTAATGCGAAGAGTTGACTCACTGGGAAAGACCCTGATGCTGGGAAAGATTGAGGGCAGGAGGAGAAGGGGACGACAAAGGATGAGATGGTTGGATGGCATCACCGACTCAATGGACATGGGTTTGGGTGGACTCCGGGAGCTGGTGATGGACAGGGAGGCCTGGTGTGCTGCAGTTCATTGGGTAGCAAAGAGTCGGACATGACTGAGCAACTGAACTGAACTGAACTGAAACTTTTCCTCCTCTGCTGTCCTGTGTAATTCAGAATTCAAAAAGGAAGTTTTCTTTGTGCACATTTTTTAAATATCTACAGGATATAAGAAAGATTGATAGAAAGAAATGAATAATAGCAAACTCCAACTTTCTGCAAGTTTACTGAGTAAAAGGACCTTGTTGAATTTGTCTGCTATTCCTTGTGCTCTGTAGGTTCTTAATAAACATCTGCTTAGTAATCAAAGAACCATCACAACAAAAAAGTAAGCAGGATTTGCTGGGACAGTAGATAGTGTATATATAAGAATCAATATATCTTAATATACTATTAATATAGTTACAGAAAAATAAGTGATCTTGAAAATGACAATTTTACACCATTAGCAATAACTAACTGATACCTTACTGTGAACGATGTCAGATTTGTTTTCTCCAAAGACGATTTAACTTTGGGACCTGGGACAAGGCTTGATAGCTCAAGAACTTTTATGTGGCAGAAGTTTTATTACAGTGAAAAAGAACAGAGAAAGCTTCTGACATAGACATCAAAAGGGGGCCAGATAGTACCCCCTCACTAGTATTAGCAAAGGATCTATATACTTTTCAATTGGTCATTACAGTAAATCAAAAGAATGTCTCCAGGTTATAAAGGTCTTACCAGACTCATTCCCAAAATTTACATTTTAAGATAATGGGATTAGAACTAACAATAGAAAGATCTTACTAGATCCACTCCCACAACATACACTGTAAGATGACAGGATTAGTCAGAAGGTTCTTAAGAAAGAGAAACATGTCCTACATCAGTATGCATTGTTGTTATATAATCATCTGTACTAGGTTTAAGAAAAAACTTATCCTTGAGCAAGATGAGTTGTTTTTTTGTGTGCTCTGGGCTTAAAGAAGAATATGACTTATGTAACTAAGATTTGTCCTTTTCTCCTCCTGAGAGCCCCGGACCCCTTTATCCTCCGTGGGGACCTCAGACTTCTTATCAACCTACCTAAGAATTAACTGTCTTATAACTGTTAGGTAGTTAGAATAGGAAAATGGAGCCCAAAATGGTGATGGCTAAAAGACAAAGAAAGGGAAAAACCCGTAAAAATGGAACACAAGAAAATCCACAGACAGGAGTGAGAACTTCAGGTGAAACAAACATGCCCCCTTCTTGACCATCCCAATTTGCATAGGTCAGACAAGCAGGGGAGGAGACAAGTGGGGGAGGAAGCCAAGCCAGATTGAGGCTTCTCTTTTGGGGTCAGCCTGCCCTCACTCCTCAAGGGTGTACTATCTTTTGCAAAATAAAACTCTGAGCTGTAACTGAGCTGTGACACTTGTCCATCATTTCAAATATTTTCTGCAGCAAGACAGAAACGAGGAAATTACACACTTACCTGACATAACTATATCCAAAGACAGTTTTCAGTCAGTGGTAGTCCACACCTGGCTTTCTGGGTTGGAGGTAGGTGTTATTCTGTGGTTTGTTTGAACTTTGATCTATTTTGTTAAAATCTAAGAAAACTTACTAAAGTACTTCTTAAAATTGATTATAGAAATTAATAGGTGGCAGGGGACTGAATTTAGTTTCAGTATCTTGTGTTTAAAAGGAGACAGAAAATTATGTCATTCACTCAAGATTCCCACCCCAAATGACGTAAACAGTAAAGAAAATTGTAGAATAAATTTGTAGCTTCAATTATATGAAAAGTTCATTTCTGTCAGGATCCTAAAGGTTGCACAGTAGAAAGACACATGAGATTGTCTTCAGTGATAAAGGTTACTTGAAAGATATAGGGGATTATGTTCTAGTCTTGTGTCATGAAGAATTAGACAAGAAATCTGAACTGTTCAAGTTACAATCAACAATCTAGTTTCTACAGAACTTTGATCTTTTTACATCACAGAAGAAAACATTTTATAACCTAAATAAATCATATAAATTTCATCATATAAACTAATTAAGATCACTCAAGTTATGACATGGGATTTCCCAGGCAAGAATACTGGACTGGGAAGCCATTTCTTTCTCCAGGGAATCTTCTTGACTCAGGGATCAAATCCACGTCTCCTGAATTGGCAGGCAGATTCTTTACCACTGAGCTACTTAAGAAGCCCCATTTTAAACATTATAAGTTAGAAATAAATATTTTATTCAAGGGATAAAACTCAAATTTACCAGGTAGAAAGACAGACGATTTTTACTTAGATGCAAGAAAGTCATTTTACTGTCAATCAAATAGTGTTTTGTAGGCAACTACCTTTCTGTGACCTGGATGTATGCCCCAAAAGACCTGTGACCTGGATGTATATCCCAAGAGACACAGACCTATGACAGAAGCGTCATCTAGGTAGGGACAGGTGAAACGATTTTGGCTTACTAGCATAAGTAAATTACTCTGTCTTCTCATCTCCATAGTCAAATTTGCTGAATAATTCAGTTAATTGCCTAAGATTTTAATAGATTTGGTTGAAGTTATATTTTAAAATAAAAACCACAATTATTTCCACTCTGACCTCAATATGTAGGAGCAGTGGCTGAAAACTTCCTTTAAATATAACTAGATGCTGCAGAAATTTAAAAGTACTATTTATAAAAGCAAATGACAATGCACATTTTTCATTGTTAGTCAAGAATATTTTATAAGTCAAAGACATCTTCATAAAGTAGTTGAACTATGAAAAATTATTCTGCAACATGCATAAGGCATTGATTTTCTAGTAGAATATAATGAAATAGAATGTGAACAATTTGCTTTCTCTATAACTGCTATGTATAAAAATTACACTGAGGCCAAACTTTCAAGCACAAAATCAATAATACTCTGATATCACTACATTTCATTAAGTATAAAATAAATACTTGGAATATTATTAGGGAAAATATAAAGACCCAAACAACAAAAAATGTAATTTGGTTAATCCATTTTTAATGGTTTATGTCATTTAGTCTTAACATTTAGTTTTCATTATAGTGTGCCAAAGAGCTACATATCAATGAAACAAGACTTTGTATGCTTTTAGGTAATATTAAAAAAAAATTGAACTTTGCAAAATACAATATGTTTTTGCCATCTGAATAAGAAATGGATATAATGGCTACTTCACATTCACCTTTAATTACTAGTCACCATTTTATTTTTCACAATGGCTAATTACATATTGTAGTGTCTCCCTTTGTCTATGAAAATCCTCATATTAATGGAAGAAAAACTTGGGTCTTCATTTTCAAAAACTAATTTTAATGAAGCCATCTATGCAATCTTTATAAGGTATAATTATTTTTTTTCTTGAAAAAGTAACATTCTACATGTACTTTGCATATTTTGGGAAGCAAAAACATACTGGTTCTGACAATTTTTCTGTTTCTTCTCATCTTTTTAAGGGCCTGAATTTCAGTATTTGGGGAGAGGCAGGGATCTGAGGTGGTGGTGAAGGATGTCTGGCCAGAATGTCTTGTGATTAACTAGCTGTATTCTATATGACAACATATATGTTACCTTATATGTTACCTTATATGAATAAGGTAACAGCCTGAAAATTAAAGTGCTGTTCAGCTTGCTCACCTGCTTAGGTTTTCTTTGTGAAAACAGCCAACTGACTCATTGCCTATGTATAACAAGTTGGGACATCTGAGGGCAACATTGTTGTCCTTGTGAATCCCCCTTTTCCACCACAACCAACACACTGCAAAAACTGAGCTAACTGATGGAGCTGACCGTTTCAAGCATATTGCTCCAATTCTGTCCTCCCCCACTCCCAATCACTTTCTTGGGCCTTTTCCTTCCTAACCAGTTATGATTCAGCAAAATAAACTTGTTCAGAAACATTTTTTTCAATCTAAATAAAAATGTGGCTTACCTCCTGATGTTGAAAGGTGTCAACTTAGGTTTATTCCACTAGAGACATAACATAGTGATGTGCCTCTTAACAGTTTTAACTCTTAACTAAATAAAAGATGAACTAAGAAAGTAATTTTTGTAGCAGGACGATCTGTTTGATATTTCCTAATTAGATAGTCTGAAAGTTTAAGAAAATTAATAGTGTTGACTTTCAATTGAAGACTTGAAAGTATTTATTAAAATCAATTAACACATAGAATAATAGCAGGAGAATGTAAACTGAAGGAGAATGCACAACCTAAAAGTTGCAAGTTATGTTTTATTTGGGGAACTTACTGAGGATTATAGCTTGGGAGATCACCTTTCAGACAGCACTGAGGAATTGTTCCAAAGGAGGAGACAGGATATATAGGATGTTTTGCTTAAAAACAAACAAACAAACAAAAACAGGCAGCCAAATATCAAAAGATAACTGCTAATCATAAAAACCAGATATCTCAAGTTAATGATTTTAGTGCTTTTCTTTGTGTGAGAAGATGCAATAGTCTGGGTTCATTGAAATTATACCTTCAATATGCATCTTAACTATCTAGAGCCAGTATCCTGGTTTTTGTTTGTTTGTTTGTTTGTTTGTTTGTTTTCCATTGGGGTCATCTGCAGTGGCTAATAACTTGATCATTCACTTGCAGTTGGCTCAGTTGTCTGACTCTTTGGGATGCCATGGACTGTAGCCCACCAGGCTCCTCTGTCCATGGAATTTTCCAGACAAGAATACTGGAATTGGTTGCCATTTCCTCTTCAAGAGAATCTTCCCCACCCAGGGATAGAACCCAAGTCTCCTGTGGCTCCTGCATTGGCAAATGTGGAGCTACCTGAGGTACCTGGGAAGCCCTTTTTTTTTTTTTTTTTTAATTAAAAAGCAGGTAACACTTTTGTCCACATTGCTCCCTCTTGGTCATATAGTCAGTCAAGGTTTGGGAGGCAATTCATGAACAATTTGTTCCATAGCACTAGGAATTCTCATTCTTAAATCAGGCAAGGATTTTTGTTGACAGGTCAGTCAATGTGCTATTTTTTTTGGATTAGGCCCCATTCATAGTCTAAAATTCTCTGCATAGTTTGTCTTACTAGCTTTATGGTCCAGGAAATATTTTCCCTTGTTGCTTCTTCCTATATCTAGAACTGTAGTTTTATAATAATTCTATATAGAATTTCATATATATTATCAATTGTATCAAGATGTTTGGTGATTGTTAATTTTGTCAGAGGCCTGGTTACACATTGAGCAATGCAAGAGACAACAATCTTATAAAATATATAGGATATAAGAAATATAGTACCATTTAAAAGATCATAGTAGAGCAGAGAGACACACAAATCATAAACAATTTGAAAACAAATAACAGAGAACAAATTAAAACAGTGATTACTATAACTAGCTGTAATCTAGTTGCAGTAAGCCATCAAGTCCAGAGGGGAGTCAACTGGTGAAGCCAACTTCTAAAGGGCTCAAGTAGAGAGAAAAAAATAAATATTTCATCTTTGCTTACAAAGATATACTTCATCAACTTGTTGTAGGTCATAGTTAGTGTAAGAAGAAACACTTTCTGAGAAGCAAACATAAAAAGCCAGTAATATTTCAGATAAAATGCCCTAAAATTATAAATCACATTTATCAGTTTATTCTCTCATGTAATTAATTCCTGTTGATCTAAAGTCATCAGGCTTTTCATTAGAATTTTATGATTTTTTCCCAGTTCAGTGGTACCATCTAAAAGTCATCAGAAACTTAAATTTGTCAAACTTCCCTTTCTATGAATCTTCTTGATGCTTTTATAAAAGCATCAGTGTAGAATAATGTCCGTCTATAAATGGCAAAAGACTTAAAATGGTACAGTTAAAGGCCTGATTATAAGGCAGTTGACAACTTGGTTATCTCTGTGACATATAACATTTTAAGATAATAACTAGAATTGTGACTGATAACTTTTTAGCAGGGCATACCAGATTTTTATGAATTCCATAAAAATTTCAGGATATTTATATTAATATCACTTGCCTATACAATATATCCTAAGAAGGTTTTATCACCACTTGACAATGTATCCTGTGTAATTTAACCAAATCCCAAATAAACTTAATTAGTTTAATATCACTCTTTGGAAGGTTTCGGGAGCCCATTGAAACATCCCAAAATTAGAGAGAGGTCAAAAGAATTTCATTTAGAATTTGACGTGGTAAAGTTTGCCAAAGATATCAAAAAGTTTTAAAACATTTGGTCAAATAGGATCATAGGTCACTGTAAAACAATGCTTACTCATTCAACCAAAGTGACAATAAAATACTTTTAATCTTTATATGGAACATTTCAACAGGCTGGTGGCTCAGACAGTAAAGGGTCTGTCTACAATGCGAGAGACCCGGGTTTGATCCCTGGGTTGGGAAGATACCCTGGAGAAGGAAAAAGCAACCAACTCCAGAACTCTTGCTTGGAAAATCCCATGGATGGAGGAGCCTGGTAGGCTACAGTCCATGGGATCGCAAAGAGTCAGACACGACTGAGTGACTTCACTCACTTTCACCAGACTACTCAAAAGGGGGTAGGGAAACTTTACAATCTAAAAGTAGATCAATATTCCAAGAAACTTTTAACACAGAGGGGAAAACCAAATTCTAGTTTTGTGCCAGCTTACTGTTAATATTAAAATTTGCTTACTCCATTAAATTTATTTTAATCTTAATCAGTCCTCACCATGTACAAAACTTTTCTTGGTTTCCTTTACCACAAACCTTCTTTTCATATTCAGAATTTGTCCTACTTGTTTTCTTTCTTCCTCTCTCTCCAGGACAAAATTCAATTCTTTTTCCTTAGTAAAATGCAGTTCTATTCCCTATAACTTTTTCTTTTATTGAAAGTGCACATTGTAATTTTCTTGCTTCCTGAAATGTTTCCCTTATTATCCCTATAGTTTTAACTACATATATTACAGTTTTAACCCAAAGAAGCAAGAAATTAAAACCAAAAATTAATTAATTGTGAACTATATGTCACACCAGCATTTCCTGATTTGGCAAACTTATGAACCTATTTCATCACCTGTAGAACCATATATTTTCTGTAGTATAATTTTTTTTTTTCTCAATGTGGTACAAAATGTGTGCCTAATAAACCCAAATATCTTTAGTTTTTTCTCTCATAAGAAGACAAAAGTAGGTAAACTCAGGACTGTTTAGCAGTTAATGTTCCAGTATTTTAACTTATTTGAAATGGTCTAGATACTCAGTTGATTCCCATCATTTAAATTAAAGTAGAAAAAAATCAAAAGGTTCAAATTAATAAACAAATTCTGGAGAAATTATTTGACACACATACTCCAAACATAATTATTCCTAAATAGTTCACAAAAAATTCTTATCTCATTTATTTCTATTTTATAACTCATGAAAATATCATCATACCAAGTTAATTTTTCTTGCTAAGTCTGCAACAGAAATAAAATGAACCTATTAATATTTAGTAAATCAAAGTACAAAAAAACTACAATATTCAGTGTCAATGCCTCCAAAGAGATGTCTGTACCAATTAAACAAACAAGCCTAAACTAACTTGAACACCAGATATTAAATTAATACTAAATATTTATTTTATATATATTTTTTCCATTTATTTTTATTAGTTGGAGGCTAATTAATTTACAATATTGTAGTGGTTTTTGTCGTACATTGACATGAATCAGCCATGGATTTACATGTATTCCCCATCTTGATCCCCCCTCCCACCTCCCTCTCTACCCGATCCCTCTGGGTCTTCCCAGTGCACAAGGCCCGAGCACTTGTCTCATGCATCCAACCTGGGCTGGCGATCTGTTTCACCCTAGATAATATACATGTTTCAATGCTGTTCTCTCAAAACATCCCATCCTCGCCTTCTCCCACAGAAAAATTCTGTTCTGTACATCTGTGTCTCTTTTTCTGTTTTGCATATAGGGTTATCATTACCATCTTTCTAAATTCCATATATATGCGTTAGTATACTGTATTGGCCTTTATCTTTCTGGCTTACTTCACTCTGTATAATGGGCTCCAGTTTCATCCATCTCATTAGAACTGATTCAAATGAATTATTTTTAATGGCTGAGTAATATTCCATGGTGTATATGTACCACAGATTCCTTATCTAAATATGTCTTAAATCATGTGAACTTGAAATTCAGTCTAGATAGTTTCCTTTATATCCAGAAATAATTTGTTTGTAATTGCTTACTTTTAAGACAATAAAATAGAGATCTTTTATAAATTTAGTTTCAATAATACCATGTAAAGATAGAAACATGTGCATAATGTGCACACAGGCTTATAAACAGATGTAACTAAAGATCTCATAGCTTCACTTCAAAACGTTATGAATCAATTATTACAATATAAACTTACAGTGCAATTAAATGAATAAATTAAATTCATTTTCTCAGATAACTAAGACCCTGCTACTTTTGGAAAAGACTTAAAATTTGCATTTATCCTTGATTAAATCCTCAAGGAGTCTGTGAATTAAATTTTGGATGGGGAGGCAATTCCAGTAGTTTGAGTTTAGAAAGGTTTCTCACTGCTATTTATATCAAAGAGTGTTCTGCCGACATTTTCCTTTAAGAATTTTATAGTATCTGGCCTTACATTTCAGGTCTCTAATCCATTTTGAGTTTATTTTTATATATGATGTTAGGGGGTGATCTAATTTCATTTTTTCACATTTAGCTCTCCGATTTTCACAGCACCGCTTATTGAGGAGATTTTTTTTTCCCATTGTATATTCTTGCCTCCTTTGTCTAGATTAGGTGACTTTTAGGTGCATGGGTTTATCTCTGGACTTTCTATCCTGTTCCATTCGCCTGTATTTCTGTTTTTGTGCCAGTTTCATACTGTTTTGATGACTGTAGCTTTGTAGAATAGTCTGAAGTCAGGAAGACTGATTCCTCCAGCTGTGGTTTTCTTTCTCAAATTGCTTTGGCTATTTGCAGTCTTTTGTGTTTCCATACAAATTATAAAAACTTTTGTTCTGATTCTGTGAAAAATGCCACAGATAGGAATTGCACTGAATCTGTAGATTGCTTTGGGTAGTATAGTCATTTTCACAATATTGATTCTTTCAACTGGGGAACATGGTATGTCTCCCATCTCTTTGTGTCATCTTTGATTTCTTTCATCAGTATCTTATAGTCTTTTGAATACAGGCCTTTTGCCTCCTTTGGTAGGTAATTCACCCAGAGTAATGAAAATAAAAATTATAATTAGCAAATGGGACCTAATTAAACTTAAAAGCAAAGGAAACCATAAGCAAAATGAAAGACTATCCTCAGAATGGGAAAAAACATTTGCAAATGAAGCAATTGACAAGGGATTAATCTCAAATATATAGATAAGGGAAGAGATTGGGGTGGGGACTTAGCAAACTGCCAGTGAAAGGGAACTGAAAGTTTTATCCATGATTTCAAAACTCAATCAAGAAAGCACTTATGAAGCATTATATTAGAGAGATTGAGACTAATTCAGGAATGAAAGATTGATGAACAGTGGGGAGGTCAAACAATTATAGGGGACATTTTTAAAAAAAGAACAGGTCTAAGTAAACAAAATGTCCCAGGTATTTTCAGAGTGTCTTGCAATAATAAATGCTCAATAAATAATAGTTAAAAGGAAAGAAAGACTTCAACATTTCCAATCTGAAAAACTGAGTAAATGTTGATGCTAATTTATAGACATAGAAGGCCACCTCTTCTGCATGGCAAATTGAGGGTGCTACTGCCAATGATTAATTTAGATCTGTACTCAGCAAGCAATAATAGAACATCTGTGCAGCAAAACTTTTATGACAATAGGTATGCTTTCTAAGCATTATTTAGAGAGGAAAAAAGTGGCAAAGAGCTGAAAACTTCAGAAATGATTATTGGAGGACAGAAAGCAAGAAGTATCAGGCTTTTCTCTAATCCCTGGTTGAGTTCAGTTCAATTCAGTCACTCAGTCATGTCCGACTCCTTGCGACCCCATGGACTGCAGCACGTTAAGTCTCCCTGTTCATCACCAGCTCCCAGAATTTACTCAAATTCATGTCCTATGAGTAAGTGATGCCATCCAACCATCTCATCCTTTTTCATCCCCTACTCCTCTGGCCTTCAATTTTTCCAAGCACCACGGTCTTTTCAAATGAGTCAGTTCATCACATCAGGTGGCCAAAGTATTGGAGTTTCAGCTTCAGCATCTGTCCTTCCAATGAATATTCAGGACTGATTTCATTTAAGATGGACTGGTTGGATTTCCTTGCAGTCCAAGGGACTCTCAAGAGTCTTCTCCAGCACCACAGTTCAAAAGCACCAGTTCTTCAGTGCTCAGCTTTCGTTATAGTCCAAATTTCACATCCATACATGACTACTTAGAAAATCATAGCTTTGACTAGCTGGGACGTTGTTGGCAAAGTAATATATCTTCATTTTAATAAGCTGTCTAGTTAGGTCATAGCTTTTCTTCCAAGGAGCAAGCGTCTTTTAATTTCAGATGGCTACAGTCGCCATCTGCAGTGCTTTTGGAGCCCCAAAACATAAAGTCTGTCACTGTTTCCAGTGTTTCCCCATCTATTTGTCATGAAGTGATGTGTCCAGATGCCATGATCTTAGTTTTCTGAATGTTGAGCTTTAAACCAACTTTTTCACTCTCCTCTTTCAGTTTCATTAAGAGGTTCTTTAGTTCTTCATTTTCTGCCATAAGGGTGGTGTCATCTGCATATCTGAGGTTATTGATATCTCTCCTAACAATCTTAATTCCAGCTTGTGCTTCATCCAGTCCAGCTATCCTTATGATGTACTTTTCATATAAGTTAAATAAGCAGGGTGATAATATATAGCCTTCATGTACTTTTTTCTCAATTTGGAACCAATCTGTTTTTCCATGCCCAGTTTTATCTGTTGCTTCTTAACGTGTATACAGATTTCCAGGAGGCAGGTCAGATGGTCTGTTATTCCCATCTCTTTAAGAATTTTCCACAGATTTCTGTGATCCACACATTCAAAGGCTTTGGCATAGTCAATAAAGCAGAAGTAGATGTTTTTCAGGAACTCTGTTGCTTTTTCAATGATCCAACAGATGTTGGGAATTTGATCTCTGATTCCCCTGCTTTTTCTAGATCCAGCTTGAACATGTGGAAGTTCATGGTTCACATACTGTTGAAGCTTGGCTTCAACATTAGCATCAGAGACTCCTGGAAATTCAGGGGCAAGTCCAAATCAGTCTTGTTGATCCACTGCTTCTTTCTCCTGGGTCCTGGTGCACACAATGTTTTGTTTGTGCCCTGCAAGAATCTATTTCCCCAGTTTTGTGTAAGTTTTCATGGCTTTATGGTGGGTCAGTGGCGACCTCCTCCTATAGGGCTTATGCCATATCCAGGGTCTACTGCACCCAGAGTCACTGCCCCCACAGCAGCCCACTGATTACCTGTACCTCTTCAGGAGACATTCAAACACAGTTCTGTCTTAGTCTCTGTGGGGTCTCTGGGTCCTGGTCCACATGAGGTATGTTTGAGCCTTCTGAGCATCTCTGGCATGTATGGGGTTTGATTCTAAACATGATTTTTCCCCTCCTACCATCTTGCTGGGGCTTCTCCTTTGCCTTTGTATGTGAAGTATCTCCTCAAAGTCACTCCAGCACCATACAGCCACTGCTCCAGTGCCTAGCAGTAGACATGGCATATCTCCTGCCTTTGATGATTTCAGCAAAGTCAAGGAAGGAAGGAATGATCTTGAAGACAGCCAAATAGAAACTTCCCAACCATCTTACTGGGGCTTCTCCTTTGCCCTTGGATGTGGGGTATCTCCTCACAGCCACTCGAGCACTGCACAGTCACCGCTTAAGCACCACACAGCCTGGTTACTATGATTCTACCTAGAACTGGTATGGTAGGAGCAAAGATACGTTTAAACTAGTAATTCAAAATAACTTTGGAATTGAATTTATTTCTACCTTAAAACAATCTCTGAAACTCACCAGAAAGATTAAAAAAAATTTGAAAAAGGCAAGGTTAATATGACCAGCAGTTTCTTACAGTAATTATTCCCAGGAGACTCAGATTGGTCCCTCCAGCCAGAACAAGCAGCAACAGTGTGGGAGAATGAAGGCATGGCAGTTAGCCTTTCCAAATTTAGTCTGAGTATTTGTGATATGTATGATGTGTGTGTGCGTGTGTGTGTGTGTGTGTGTGTGTGTTAAAGAGAGAGAGATACAGTATATGTGTGTATCTGTATGCATATGCTTCAATAACCTAGAATACTCAAGCACCTGGAAACAGTCTCACTCTTAAAATTTAGCCTCTAAGTGGAAAATTACCTTTTAAAAAATCTTCTTAATGTAAAGGACAATGTGGAGATAAGTATATTTTCTCAAAGGACTTAAAAATGAATATCCACAAAAAAGACCATGTGTTTTACTTGAAGAAAAAAAAAAAAAAACATTTTCAGTTTTTATAGAGGAATAAAGAAACGAAGAAGATCGGCCAATTGAATGGTTTTGTGAACCAACTACAGGGAAGAGACATTTGAGTTGAATTTCTTCATTTCATTCATGTTCATTCGAAAGTAAAAGATATTGCATGCATGGTATTCATAAGAGTAAATAACACCTCTAGGACCAATGCCACAGCTGGAAAAGGGCAATACCATCTAACAATAATAATAAAAAAAATGTTAAACATCAAAAAATATTTCCAAAAAAGATAGCGAGTATGCAGTTCATCCTTGAAAAACAGTAATTAGAGGCATCAAACTGATGCATAGTGGAAAATCCACTTATAACTTATAGTCAGCCCATTGTGTACACAGTACTTCCATATTCTTAGTTCTGCATCTGCGGAATCAACTGACTTTGGATCATGTACTACTTAAAAATTCCTGTGTATAAGTGGACCTAAACCATTCACATCCATGTTGTTCAAGGGTCAACTGTAAAGCCTTTGAACAACAGAGCCACTGAAGTGGTACACAGTGAACATAAAGCAGTTAACAAAATCAAGACTCGGCCCTAATGAAATTTGCATTCTAATGGTGATGGAGAGGAGTAAACAAATAAGCAAGTAAATATAAAATATGCTAGATGGTGATAAGTGCTACAGAGAAAAATAGAGCAGAATAAAGAGCAGAGATGTATGATTAGATGTGGATGACATTGTTATTTTATATATGGTGATTAGGGAAATCATCTGTAGTGTGAGAACATTTGAATAGATTTGAACATTTGAACATTTGCAGAAAGTGAGAGAGAAAACTATGTTCTATCCGGGAAAGAGCATTTCAGGCAGAAGGCAGAGCATGTGTGATATCCTTGAAGTCTATGTGGCATTTTCAGTGAACAGTGAGGAGGCCAGTATGGTGAGGAGTTCATAGAGGAATTTGAAAGCCAAATCATGCAGAGCAATTAACAATGTTGCAACATGGTTTGACTTGGATTTTAGCCAGATATATCCAGGCTATTATGTTGAGATAAGCTGAAGGGTTAAAGCACAGAACGAGGAAGGTCTAAAATAGTTCAGTTCAGTCGCTCAGTCGTGTCTGACTCTTTGTGACCCCATGAATCACAGAACGCCAGGGCACCCTGTCCATTACCAACTCCCAGAGTCTGCCCAAACCCATGCCCATGGAGTCGGTGATGCGATCTCATCCTCTGTCGTCCCCTTCTCCTCCTGCCCCCAATCCCTGCCAGCATCAGGGTCTTTTCCAATGAGTCAACTCTTCACATGAGGTGGCCAAAGTATTGGAGTTTCAGCTTCAGCATTAGTCCTTCCAATGAACACCCAGGACTGATCTCCTTTAGGATGGACTGGTTGGATCTCCTTGCAGTCCAAGGGACTCTCAAGAGTCTTCTCCAACACCATAGTTCAAAAGCATCAATTTTTCGGTGCTCAGCTTTCTTCACAGTCCAACTCTCACATCCATACATGACCACTGGAAAAACCATAGCCTTGACTAGATGGACCTTTGCTGGCAAAGTAATGTCTCTGCTTTTTAATATGCTATCTAGATTGGTCATAACTTTTCTTCCAAGGACTAAGCTTCCTTTAATTTCATGGCAGCAATGATTATCTGCAGTGATTTTGGAGCGACCCAAAAAACGAAGTCTGACACTCTTTCCACTGTCTCCCCATCTGTTTCCCATTAGGTGATGGGACCAGAGGCCATGATCTTAGTTTTCTGAATGTTAAGCTTTAAGTCAATTTTTTTCACTCTCATTTATGCTTTGGCGTAGTCAATAAAGCAGAAATAGATGTTTTTTTCTGGAACTCTCTTGCTTTTTTGATGATCCAGCGAATATTGACAATTTGATCTCTGGTTCCTCTACCTTTTTAAAACCAGCTTGAACATCTGGAAGTTCATGGTTCACGTATTGTTGAAGCCTGGCTTGGAGAATTTTGAGCATTACTTTACAAGTGTGTGAGATGAGTGCAATAGTGTGGTAGTTTGAATATTCTTTGGGATTGCCTTTCTTAGGGATTGGAATGAAAACTGACCTTTTCCAGTCCTTGAGCCACTTCTGAGTTTTCCAAATTTGCTGGCATATTGCGTGCAGTACTTTCACAGCATCATCTTTCAGGATTTGAAATAGCGCAACTGGAATTCCATCACATCCACTAGCTTTGTTCATAGTGATGCTTTCTAAGGCCCACTTGACTTCACATTCCAGGATGTCTGGCTCTAGGTGAGCTATCACACCACTGTGATTATCTGGGTCATGAAGATCTTTTTTGTACAGTTCTTCTGTGTATTCTTGCCACCTCTTCTTAATATCTTCTGCTTCTGTTAGGTCCATACCATTTCTGTTCTTTATTGAACCCATTTTTGCATGAAATGTTCCCTTGGTATGTCTAATTTTCTTGAAGAGATCTCTAGTCTTTCCAATTCTGTTGTTTTCCTCTATTTCTTTGCACTGATGGCTGAGGAAAGCTTTCTTATCTCTCCTGGATATTTTTCGGAACTCTGCATTCAAATGGGAATATCTTTCCTTTTCTCCTTTGCTTTTCGCTTCTCTTCTTTTCACAGCTATTTGTAAGGCCTCCTCAGAGAACCATTTTGCCTTTTTGCATTTCTTTTCCATGGGGATGGTCTTGATCCCTGTCTCCTGTACAAAGTCAGGAACCTCCGTCCATAGTTCATCAGGTTCTCTGTCTATACTACAATTGCCCAGATGATGGATGACAGTGCTTGGATAAGGTGAACAATAGTGAAGGTGGTGAGAATTGATCAGATTCTGCATACAAACTAAAGATAACATTAAGAGGATTGTTGGTGATGAAAGGTTGTTGGTGAATCACACAAAGCTGCCGGGGTTCTTGGCCTTCAGAGGAGAATAATTCAATCCGGGGCCAGAGACGAGGCTTGATCACTCAGACCTTTTGTATAATAAGGTTTTATTAAAGTATAAAGGAGGTAGAGAAAGCTTCTGACATAGACATCAGAAGGGGATAGAAAGAGTACCCCCCTGCTAATGTCAGCAATAGAGTTATATACTCTCCAATGAATCCAAAGAATGTCTGGAGGTTGTAAAGACCTCACCAGACCTACTCCCATAATTTACATTTTAAGATAACAGTATTAGCCAGAAGGTTTAATCCAGAGACGTATAATCCAGAGAAAACATCTATTTCTGATTTATTGACTACACCAAAGCCTTCGACTGTGTGGATCACAATAAACTGTTGAAAATTCTGAAAGAGATGGGAATACCAGACCACCTGATCTGCCTCTTGAGAAACCTATATGCGGGTCAGGAAGCAACTGTTAGAACTGGACATGGAACAACAGACTAGTTCCAAATAGGAAAAGGAGTACATCAAGGCTGTATATTGTCACCCTGCTTTTTTAACTTATATGTAGAGTACATCATGAGACACACTAGGCTGGAAGAAGCACAAGCTGGAATCAAGATTGCCAGGAAAAATATCAATAACCTCAGATACGTGATGACACCACCCTTATGGCAGAAAGTGAAGAGGAACTAAAAAGCCTCTTGATGAAAGTCAAAGAGGAGAGTTAAAAAGTTGGCTTAAAGCTTAACATTAGAAAAATAAGATCATTGCATCTAGTCCCATCACTTCATGGGAAATAGATAGGGAGACGGTGGAAACAGTGTCAAACTTTATGGTTTTTGGGTTCCAAAATCACTGCAGATGATGACTGCAGCCATGAAATTAAAAGATGCTTACTCCTTGGAAGGAAAGTTATGACCAATCTAGATAGCATATTAAAAAGCAGAGACATTACTTTGCCAACAAAGGTCCGTCTAGTCAAGGCTATGGTTTTCCCAGTGGTCATGTATGGATCTGAGAATTGGACTGTGAAGAAAGCTGAGTGCCGAAAAATTGATGCTTTTGAACTGTGGTGTTGGAGAAGACTCTTGAGAGTCCCTTGGACTGCAAGGAGATCCAACCAGTCCATCCTAAAGGAGATCAGCCCTGGGTGTTCATTGGAAGGATTGATGCTGAAACTGAAACTCCAATACTTTGACCACCTCATGCAAAGAGTTGACTCATTGGAAAAGACTCTGATGCTGGGAGGGATTGGGGGCAGGAGGAGAAGGGGACAACAGAGGATGAGTTGACTGGATGGCATCACCAACTCAATGGACATGAGTTTGAAGAAACTCCAGCAGTTAGTGATGGACAGGGAGGTTGGCGAGCTGCCATTCATGGGGTCGCAAAGAGTCAGACACGACTGAGAGACTGAACTGAACTTCACTGAAGGAATGTAGAGGGGAAAAAAGTAAAAAGTTTGTCCTTTCTTCTTCCTTGAGTATTCCAGACATCTCTCTCCTTGGGGACCCCTAGACTTTTTATCAACATACCTAGGAAATGACTCTCTCAGTGATCTAGTATGGAATGTAAGAGGAAAAAAAGAAAATGAAACATTAAAGACAGCTCTAAGAATTTTGATTTGAGCAGGAAGGAGTTGCTGTTACTGAGCTCAAGAACATTATGTGTTGAACAAATCTAGAAGTGGAATTCAGAAGTTTAATCTTAGGTATGTTAAAATTTAGATTTACAGTAGACATTAAAAGGAAACACCAGGAAGGAATTAGGATATATATGTCAAGAATTCATAGGTAAGGATCATAAGGCTTCTAATTTATAGACACAGTCTTAGGGTGGTCTTTAAAGGCATGATACCAGAGGAGATCATCTTAATGACAATAGATTGAATTGAAGTTTAAAGTTGGATCTTGTGTCACATAGGTAAATGAGGAGGGAAAAACAAAGGAAGCCAAGAAGGAAAATCGAGTTTGGAGGAGGAAAACAAGTATTGTGTGATGTCATGGAAAGAAAGTGAAAAAAAAAAATTGCTACTGGTAGATTAAGAAAGATGAAGATTATATTTAGTAATATGGAGCTCTTGGGGCCCTTGATGAAAGCTGTTTTCAGTACAGTGGTTGGAAGCAATTGTCTGATTGGAAAACATAGAAAATGGGGAAAGAAAATTTAGGAGGTGGAAGGTACAGACAACTCGTGAAAAGTTTTGCTTTAAAAGGTAGTAGAAATTCATGTTGGAGAGTGTTTTGCCTATGTTCTCCTCTAGGAGTTTTATAGTTTCTGTTCTTACATTTAGATCTTTAATCCATTTTGAGTTTATTTTTGTGTATGGTGTTAGAAAGTGTTCTAGTTTCATTCTTTTACAAGTGGTTGACCAGTTTTCCCAGCACCACTTGTTAAAAAGGTTGTCTTTTTTCCATTGTATATCCTTGCCTCCTATGTCGAAGATAAGGTGTCCATAGGTTCGTGGATTTATCTCTGGGCTTTCTATTCTGCTCCATTGATCTATATTTCTGTCTTTGTGCCATTACCATACTGTCTTGATGACTGTGGCTTTGTAGTAGAGCCTGAAGTCAGGCAGGTTGATTCCTCCAGTTCCATTCTTCTTTCTCAAGATTGCTTTGGCTATTCGAGGTTTTTTGTATTTCCATACAAAATGTGAAATTCTTTGGTCTAGTTCTGTGAAAAATACCATTGGTAGCTTGATAGGGATTGCATTGAATCTATAGATTGCTTTGGGTAGTATAGCCATTTTGGCCCATTATACAGAGTGAAGTAAGCCAGAAAGATAAAGAACATTACAGTATACTAACACATATATATGGAATTTAGAAAGATGGTAATGATAACCCTATATGCAAAACAGAAAAAGACCCACAGATGTACAGAACAGACTTTTGGACTCTGTGGGAGAAGGCAAGCGTGGGATGTTTCGAGAGAGCAGCATTGAAACATGTATATTATCTATAGTGAAACAGATCACCAGCCCATGTTGGATGCATGAGACAAGTGCTCTGGCCTGGTGCACTGGGAAGACCCAGAGGAATCGGGTGGAGAGGGAGGTGGGAGGGGGGATCGGGATGGGGAATACATGTAAATCCATGGCTGATTCATGTCAATGTATGACAAAACCCACTACAATATTGTAAAGTAATTAGCCTCCAACTAATAAAAATAAATGAAAAAATAAAATAAAATAAAAACAAAGAATAAAATAAAATAAAAGGTAGTAGAAAGACACTGAGGGGCTTCCCTGGTGGCTCAGATGGTAAATAATCTGCCTGCAATTCAGGAGATATTGGTTCAGTCGTGGGTCTGGAAGATCCCCCGGAGAAGGCATGGAAACCCACTCTAGGATTCTTGCCTGGAGAATTCCATGGATAGAGGAGGCTGGTGGGCTACAATCCATGGGGTTGCAAAGATTCAGACACAACTGAAGAGACTGAGCATGCATACAAGCACAGAAAGATGCTGAAGAGTTAAGATAGTTGTTTTTTTTTTTTTTTTTTTTAAGCAGAGAGTAAATGCAGCACACTTATATGCTGATGGGCATGATCCAATAGAGAGGGAGAAATTAATAATATGAGAGAGAATTGAGAATTAGTGAAATGATGTTAAATGTGTGAAAAGGAATGCAAATTCTAAATAGAGGAGCTGCACTTAAATGAGATAATGATCAGTTAATCTATAGTAATAGCCTTTCTAGGTAGAATATATGTGCATAAATACACACAAACAGATGTTTGAGAGACATGAGAAACTGTTTTTCTTATTGTTCTGACTTTCTCAGTGATCAAGGAATCAGGTCATTACATTGGATTGAGGAGCATAAAAAATGTTTTGGGGGTGTGAAAACAAGAAACTGTGATGGCCATCTAGTAGAATGGAATAGGGAATGCAATAAAGGAAGATACTAGAGAGAGATTAAAAGGCAATGTTAAAGTTCTACTTGAGGTTAGTGGTCATGAATTTAAAGTGAAACTAACCAACATAGATGTGGGTTTTTATTTTTCAATATGTTCACCTGTGGGTGTGGCCTTAGAATGTTGGAAGGGAATGGCTGAGGGTTGGTGGACCAAGATCATTAGAGGAGAGGAGGCTCAGGAACACAGAACCTAAAACCTTAAAGAAATCACTAAGAATTATGATATGAGTAATATTTTAATATTATGTCTTGACTCAAGAGTTAAAATTGGTGAGGAAGGGAAGGAAAGAAATCATAGAGCAGTGGCAATTATCATATTTCCTGACCCAGTGACATAAGATAACACATAAAATGCTTACCATAGGTTTGGAATATAGTAAGTATAATCAGATCGACTATATTCTTTGTAGCTGAAGATGGGGAAGCTCCATATAGTCAACAAAAACATGACAAGCAGCTGGCTGCAGCTCATACCATGAACTCAGTGCAAAATTCAGACTTAAATTGAAGAAAGTAGGGAAAAACCCTTAATCCATTCAGGTGTGACTGAAATCAAATCCCTTATGATTACACAGAGGAAGTGACAAGTAGATTAAAGGGATTAAATCTGATAGACAGAGTGCCTGAAGAACTATGGACAGAGGTTCGTGACACTGTACAGGAGGCAGTGACCAAAACCATCCCCAAGAAAAAGAAATGCAAAATGGCAAAATGGTTGTCTGATGAGACCTTATAAATAGCTGAAAAAAGGAGAGAAGCTAAAGGCAAAGGAGAAAAGGGAAGCTATATCCATATGAATGTTGAGTTCCAAAGAATAGCAAGAAGAGAGAAGAAAGCCTAAGTGACCAATGCAAAGAAATAGAGAAAAATAATACAATCAAAATGACTACAGATCTCTTCAAGAAAATTAGAGATACAGAGTTAACACTTCATGCACAGATGGGCACAATAAAGGATAAAAACTGTATGAACCTAACAGAAGCAGACAATATTAAGAAGAGGTGGCAAGAATACATAGAAGCACTATAAAGAAAGACCTTATGACCCAGATAACCACGATGGTGTGATCACTCACCTAGAACCAGACATCTTGGAGTGAGAAGTCAAGTGGGCCATAGGAAGCATCACTACAAACAAAGCTAGTGGAGGTGATGGAATTCAAGCTGACCTATTTCAAATCTTAAAAAAAAAAAAAAAAAATGATGCTGTTAAGGTGCTGTATTCAATATGCCAGAAAATTTGGAAAACTCAGCAGTGGCCACAAGACTGGAAAAAATCAGTTTTGATTCCAGTCCCAAACAATGGTAGTGCCAAAGAACGTTCAGACTACCAAACAGTTGAACATTTCACATGCTAGTAAAGTCATGCTCAAAATTCTCCAAGACAGGCTTCAAGACTAAGTGAACTGTGAGCTTCCAGGTGTTCAAGCTGGATTTAGAAAAGGCAGAGGAACCAGATATCAAATTGCCAATAACCATTGGATCATAGAAAAAGCAAGAAAATTCCAGAAAAAAACATATCTTATTCTTCATTGAATATGCAAAAGACTTTGCCTGTGTGGATCACAAAATACTGTGGAAAATTCTCCAAGAGATGAGAATACCAGACCACCTTACATGTGTCCTGAGAAATCTGTATGAAAGTCAAGAAGTAACAGTTAGAACTGGACATGGAACAATGGACTGGAAAGGAAAATATCAAGGCTGTATATTGTCACCCTGCTTACTTAACTTCTATGCAGAATATATCATGCGACATGCCCTGTTGGATGAAGCATAAATTGGAATCAAGATTTCTGGGATAAATATTAATAACCTCAGATATGCATATGACACAACCCTTATGGCAGAAAGCGAAGAGGAACTAAACAGCCTCTTGATGAAAGTGAAAGAGTGAAAAAGCTGGCTTAAAGCTCAATATTTAAAAAACTAAGATCATGACATCCAGTCCCATCACTTCATGGCAGATAGATGGAGAAACAATGGAAATAGTGACAGACTTATTTTCTTGGGCTCCAAAATTATTGCAGATGGTGACTGCAGCCATGAAATTAAAAGACACTTGCTCCTTGGAAGAAAAACTATGACCTAGACAGCATATTAAAAAGCAAAGAGATTACTTTGCCAACAAAGGTACATCTTTCCAAGGCTATGCTTTTTCCAGTAGTCATGTATGGATGTGAGAGTTCGACCATAAAAAAGGCTGATCATCAAAGAACTGATGCTTTTGAATTGTGGTGTGGAGAAGATTCTTAAGAATCCCTTGGACTGCAAGGAGATCCAACCATTTAATACTAAAGGAAATCAATCCTGAATATTCATTGGAAGGACTGCTGAAGCTGAAGCTCCAATACTTTGGCCACCTAATGCGAAGAGCTGACTCAGGAGAAAAGACCCTGATACTATATTGAATGATTTTCAGATTTAAGATGAGTTGCAACTCCTAAAAGTTGTTATATAAGAGGCAATAACATAAACCAACTCTAAAGCTGGGTCTGAAGAGAATGGCTCTTCAGTGCAGGATATCAACATAACTAACCACACCCTTCCTCTCAGCCAGGTATACTTTGGTAGCTGTGTCCAGGCTACAAAGCTAGGCAGGCTGAGGGAATTTTAAATTAAATAATACCATGTTGGTCAGCAGAGGGAGACACAAAAGGAAGGCTTTATCAGCACAGAGAGATGTTCTGTCTGTGTCTGAGAGGGTTATACTATTTCTCTATTTGTCCTACTAATGCCTCACCCTGACATCTGTCATCAATGTCTCTGGTCTGATATAAAAAGCACAGAGTTTATTAGTCCTAAGATACTTCCTCTCCTAAACTTTCAATTTAGAAATGTTTTACAAAACTTCTATGTTTTAGAATATTAAGTGTGCAGCTTTTTTTTTTTTCAACTTTGTAGTTGCCCTTAGCACAACAACAATTTCTTGAAAATATAAATCACTTAGGAAAGTGGCTTATTTTCAAGAAACTTGTGATGGTTGATTTTATGTATCAACTTGGCTAGGTAAAATGTACCCAGATATTTGGCTAAAAGTTATTTCTGAGTGTGTCTGTGAGAGTGTTTCCAAATAAGATTAGCGTTTGAATCAGTGTACTTATTAAATCTGATTGCCCACCACAGTGTGGGTGGCCATCCCTGGGGGCCTGAATAGAACAAAGTGTGGATGAAGGAGGACTTTGTCTTTTTTCTGCATGACCTTTGATCTGGAACAGCAGTCTTCCCCTGCTTTCTGAGATTTACACCATTGGGTTTCTGGTTCTCAGGCTTTTAGACATGGACTGAAGTATATCACTGACTTTCCTGGGCCTCCAGCTTGCAAATGCAGCTCTTGAAAATTCTCAACTTCCATAATTTCATGAGACAATTCCTCTAAATAAATAAATATCCTGCTAGATCTATTTAATCCTACTGATTCTGTGTCTCTTGAGAACCCTGATTCATATAAAACTTTGACGTTCTTCAGAGGGTTTCAATTATTTACTTGTAATGAATACACCAAATCTAACATTTTATAAATCAATGATTTTTTTAGCTTGATTACAGTTTCTGTATATATCTGAGTCAGAATTTATCTCAATAATGTGCCATTCAGGCTGTACCTCTTTACAAGTGAGACATATTAAGAGAAATTCTGCCTTCTCATAGCACATTCCATAGCTTATCACAAGTGATTTCAATATGATTTGTGTCCAAGGTTTTTTTTTCCATCAGCACAGATATTTACAAATTTTTTTAAATCTATTGACAACTTATAACCTTGAGGTGGTTCAGGAAAGATTAGCTGTCGATTTAAAACCTAAGTTGATTCCTGAAAAAAACATTATCCTTTCAATGAACCTATTTTCTTCATTGAGAGCCTGTTCTGGTAATAAAAAAAAAAAAAAACCTTGCAGGAATTAATTAGCCTACAAGGAAATCTTTCAGTATAAATAGATGCATGCTGATCCCTATAAAGGCCCCTTGAAATTGAAGTAAAACCTTGAAGGAAATAAAAATTTACAGCCCATGGATTTGTTAAATGTTTTGTTCTTTTTTGTATAAACCCCATATAAGAAGATGGAAACATTAATAAAATATTAGACTTTATCTTCCTAATAATATATATTTCCTGAACATGAGAAAGAAACTTACCAACATTCATCTAAATGTCCATTATGACAGTATAATATAATAGAAAGAATATTAGACTAGGATTCAGACAACCTAGTTATAGTCTTATCTCTTAGTGCAGGCAACCTTGAACAAATTGCTTAATTTTCTTATGCCAGTTTTCACCTCAGTAAAAGAAGACAGACAAGTTGAATTTATAATTCTCTTCTGACTCTAACATTCTCTGATTATTCTTAATAACTTATGGAGAAACACATTTTTATGATGCTTAGATTTACTTCTAGATTTGTTTATATTTTTCTTTTTGTGTTTTTACAAACAGGATATTGATACTTGTAATTATTTTATCAAGTTGTGTTATTTGGTTAATGTATGGCCTTCCAATTATCTTTTTGTTTCTCTAAGGGCAGAGGCATTGTCTTAATTTGTTGGTTCATTGCATATCACTAGTATATGGTACACAGTACATATATATTTAATAAATATATTTAGAATGGATGAAGGGGATTTAAATGTATCATTTGCCAAATGAGATATACTCTCTTCATTTCATGTCTAATAATTTCTTCTTCAGTTTTTTTTTCATATATTAGATTAAGAAAGTTGTCCTTTCCAGTAGTGTATCTATTATACTGTAACCTATTAGTTTGCACAAGGATTTCAGTTCTTTTCTGTTTACAATTCAAGTTGGATACACACCTTTGCAAATTTCAACAGTTTCATGATGAGGCAATTTCAAGAAAAGGGTCTTTTGAAGAAATGGAATATATGTTGAATGTTGTAAAATAAAACATAAAGCTAAATTCACAGGAGAACAGTAGCAAATACTACTAGTCTCTGAAATCATTAATGAAATATTTTAGGTTGCTAAGCATCTAATGGCTGTATCTGGTTAATCCTCCTGATTTCACATCTATAATTTATTGTTAGTAAGAAACATAAGAACGAGGGTTGTAATACCATTTGTAGTAAAAGATTTGTGTTTTCCATTTAAAGAGCATTTAGTAAAAATTATGATGTTATTTTTATTTTTTTCCATTTTTATTAGTTGGAGGCTAATTACTTTACAATATTGTAGTGGTTTTTGTCATACATTGACATGAATCAGCCATGGATTTACACGTATTCCCCATCCCGATGCCCCCTTCCACCTCCCTATCTATCTGATCCCTCTGGGTCTTCCCAGTGCACCAGGCCTGAACACTTGTCTCATGCATCCAACCTGGGCTGGTGATCTGTTTCACCCTAGGTAACATACATGTTTTGATGCTGTTCTCTCGAAACATCCCACCCTCATCTTCTCCCACAGAGTCCAAAAGTCTGTTCTATACATCTGTGGCTCTTTTTCTGTTTTGCATATAGGGTTATCATTACCATCTTTCTAAATTCCATATATATATGTTAGTATACTGTAATGGTCTTGATCTTTCTGGCTTACTTCACTCTGTATAATGGGCTCCAGTTTCATCCATCTCATTAGAACTGATTCAAATGAATTCTTTTTAATGGCCGAGTAATATTCCATGGTGCATATGTACCACAGCTTCCTTATCCATTCGTCTGCTGATGGGCATCTAGGTTGCTTCCATGTCCTGGCTATTATAAACAGTGCTGCAATGAATATTGGGGTGC
This sequence comes from Dama dama, assembly GCF_033118175.1. Classification (NCBI taxonomy): domain Eukaryota; kingdom Metazoa; phylum Chordata; class Mammalia; order Artiodactyla; family Cervidae; genus Dama; species Dama dama. The sequence goes on along the minus strand of NC_083714.1, from coordinate 69,213,295 downwards.
ACGTGTCTCTTTCAGATCTGGTTTCCTCAGTGTGTATGCCCAGAAGTGGTATTGCTGGGTCATATGGCAGTTCTATTTCCAGTTTTTTAAGAAATCTCCACACTATTCTCCATAGTGCCTGTACTAGTTGGCATTCCCACTAAAAGTGTAAGAGGGTTCCCTTTTCTCCACACCCTCTCCAGCGTTTATTGCTTGTAGAATTTTGGATAGCAGCCATCCTGACTGGCGTGTAATGGTACCTCATTGTGGTTTTGTCTTGCATTTCTCTGATAATGAGTAATGTTCAGCATCTTTTCATGTGTTTGTTAGCCACTTGTATGTCTTCTTTGGAGAAATGTCTTTTAGTTCTTTGGCCCACTTTTTATAGGGTCATTTATTTGTCTGGACTTGAGCTGCTTGTATATTTTTGAGATTAATCCTTTGTCTGTTGTGCTTCATTTGCTATTATTTTCTCCCAACCTGAGGGCTGTCTTTTCACCTTGCTTATAGTTTCCTTTGTTGTGCAAAAGCTTTTAAGTTTCATTAGGTCCCATTTGTGTATTTTTGCTTTTATTCCCAATATTCTGGGAGGTAGATCATAGAGGATCCTGCTGTGATTTATGTCGGAGAGTGTTTTACCTAGTTCTCCTCTAGGAGTTTTATAGTTTCTGGTCTTACATTTAGATCTTTCATCCATTTTGAGTTTATTTTTGTGTATGGTGTTAGAAAGTGTTCTAGTTTCATTCTTTTACAAGTGGTTGAACAGTTTTCCCAGCACCACCTGTTAAAGAGGTTGTCTTTTTTCCATTGTATATCCTTGCATCCTTCATTGAAGATAAGGTGTCCATAGGTTTGTGGATTTATCTCCAGGCTTTCTAGTCTGTTCCATTGATCTATATTTCAGTCTTTGTGCCAGTACCATACTGTCTTGATGACTGTGGCTTTGTAGTAGAGCCTGAAGTCAGGCAGGTTGATTCCTCCAGTTCCATTCTTCTTTCTCAAGATTGCTTTGGCTATTCGAGGTTTTTTGTATTTCCATACAAAATGTGAAATTATTTGTTCTAGTTCTGTGAAAAATAACGTTGGTAGCTTGATAAGGATTGCATTGAATCTGTAGATTGCTTTGGGTAGTATAGTCATTTTGACAATATTGATTCTTCCAATCCATGAACACGGTATATTTCTCCATCTGTTTGTGTCCTCTTTGATTTATTTCATCAGTGTTTTATAGTTTTCTATGTATAGGTTTTTTGTTTCTTAGGTAGATATGCTCCTAAGTAGTTTATTATTTTTGTTGCAATGGTGAAAGGTATTGTTTCTTTAATTTCTCTTTCTGTTTTCTCTTTGTTAGTGTATAGGAATGCAAGGGATTTCTGTGTGTTAATTTTATATCCTGCAACTTTATTTATTCATTGAATAGCTCTAGTAATTTTCTGGTAGAGTCTTTAGGGTTTTCTATGTAGATAATCATGTCATCTGCAAACAGTGAGAGTTTCACTTCTTCTTTTCCTATCTGGATTCATTTTATTTCTTTTTCTGCTCTGATTGCTGTGGCCAAAACTTCCAAAACTATGCTGAATAGTAGTGGTGAGAGTGGGCACCCTTCTCTTTTTCCTGATTTTAGGGAAAATGCTTTCAATTTTTCACCATTGAGGGTAATGCTTGCTGCGGGTTTGTCATATATAGCTTTTATTATGTTGAGGTATGTTCCTTCTATTCTTGCTTCCTGGAGAGTTTTAATCATAAATGGATGTTGAATTTTGTCAAAGGCTTTTTCTGCATCTATTGAGATAATCGTATGGTTTTTATCTTTCAATTTGTTAATGTGGTGTATTACACTGATTGATTTGCGGATATCAAAGAATCCTTGCATTCCTGGGATAAAGCCCTCCTAGTCAAGATGTATGATTTTTTTTTTAATATGTTGTTGGATTCCGTTTGCTAGAATTTTGTTAAGGGTTTTTGCATCTATGTTCATCAGTGATATTGGCCTGTAGTTTTATTTTCTTGTGGCATCTTTGTCTGGTTTTGGAATTAGGGTTATGGTGGCCTCATAGAATGAGATTGGAAGTTTACCTTCTGCAATTTTCTGGAAGAGTTTGAGTAAGATAGGTGTTATCTCTTCTCTAAATTTTTGGTAGAATTCAGCTCTGAAGCCATCTTGTCCTGGGCTTTTGTTTGCTGAAAGATTTCTGATTACAATTTTGATTTCTGTGCTTGTGATGGGTCTGTTAAGATCTTCTATTTCTTTCTGGTTCAGTTTTGGAGAGTTATACTTTCCTAAGAATTTGTCCATTTCTTCCAAGTTGTCCACTTTATTGGGATAGAGCTGCTGGTATTAGTCTCTTATGGTCCTTTGTATTTCAATGTTCTCTGTTGTGATCTCTCCTTTTTTATTTCTAATTTTGTTGATTTGGTTCTTCTCCCTTTGTTTCTTAATGTGTCTTGCTAACGGTTTGTCAATTTTGTTTATTTTTTCAAAAAACCAGCTTTTCGCTTTGTTGATTTTTGCTACAGTCTCTTTAGTTTCTTTTGCATTTAATTCTGCCCTAATTTTTTCTGCCCTAACCCTGGAGTTCTTCATTTCTCCCCTCTCTAGTTGCTTTTGGTGTAGAGTTAGGTTATTTATTTGACTTTTTTCTTGTTTCTTGAGGCAAGCCTCTAATGCTATGAACCTTCCCCTTAGCACTGCTTTTACAGTGTCCCATAGGTTTGGGATTGTTGTGTTTTCACTTTCATTCATTTCTATGCATATTTTGATCTCTTTTTTGATTTCTTCTATGATTTGTTGGTAATTCAGAAGCGTGTTATTTATCCTCCATATACTGGAATTTTTAATAATTTTTTTTTTTCCTGTAATTGAGATCTAATCCTACTGAACTGTGGTCAGAAAAGATGACTGGAATGATTTCAATTTTTTTCTTTAATTTACCACGGCTAGATTTTTGGCCCAGGATGTGATCTATTTTAGAGAAGTTTCAATGTGCACTTGAGAAAAATGTGAAGTTGATTGTTTTGGGGTGAAATGTCCTATAGATATCAATTAGGTCTAGCTGGTCCATTGTGTCATTTAAAGTTTGTGTTTCCTTGTTGATTTTCTGTTTAGTTGATCTATCCATAGTTGTGAGTGGGATATTAAAGTCTCCCACTATTATTGTGTTACTAGAAATTTCCTCTTTCATACTCGTTAGCATTTGCCTTACATATTGCAGTGCTCCTATGTTGGGTGCATATATATTTGTAATTGTTATATCTTCTTCTTGGATTGATCCTTTGATCATTATGTACTGCCCTTCTTTGTCTCTTTTCACAGCCTTTATTTGAAAGTCTATTTTATCTGATATGAGTATTGCGACTCCTGCTTTCTTTGGGTCTCCATTTGCGTGAAATATCTTTTTCCAGCCCTTCACTTTCAGTCTGTATGTGTCCCTTGTTTTGAGGTGGGTCTCTTGTAGACAGCATATATAGGGGTCTTGCTTTTGTGTCCATTTAGCCAGTCTTTGTCTTTTGGTTGGGGCGTTCATCTCATTTACATTTAAGCTAATTATTGATAGGTATGGTCCCTTTGCCATTTACTTTGTTGTTTTGGGTTCACGTTTATACAACCTTTCTATGTTTCCTGTCTAGAGAAGATCCTTTAGCATTTGTTGAAGAGCTGGTTTGGTGGTGCTGAATTCTCTCAACTTTTGCTTATCTGTAAAGTTTTTGAATTCTCCTTCATATCTGAATGAGATCCTTGCTGGGTACAGTAATCTAGGTTGTAGGTTATTCTCTTTCATTATTTTAAGTATGTCCTGCCATTCCCTTCTGGCCTGAAGGGTTTCTATTGGAAGCTCAGCTCTTATCCTTATGGGAATCCCCTTGTGTGTCATTTGTTCTTTCTCCCTTGCTGCTTTTAATATTTGTTCTTTGTGTTTGATCTTTGTTAATTTGATCAATATGTGTCTTTGGGTGTTTCACCTTGGGTTTATCCTGTTTGGGACTCTCTGGGTTTCTTGGACCTGTGTAACTATTTCCTTCCCCATTTTAGGGAAGTTTTCAGCTATTATCTCTTCGAGTATTTTCTCATGGCCTTTCTTTTATCTTCTTCTGGGACTCTGGTGATTCGAATGTTGGGGTGTTTCACATTGTCCCAGAGTTCCCTGAGGTTGTCCTCGTTTCTTTTGATTCTTTTTTCTTTTTTCCTCTCTGCTTCATTTATTTCCACCATTTTGTCTTCTACCTCACTTATCCTATCTTCTGTCTCTGTTATTCTACTGTTGGTTCCCTCCAGAGTGATTTTGATCTCATTTCTTTCATTATTCTTTTTTTTTTTTTTTGGAAGTGGTATCGCTTTATTTCTTTTTTATTTTTTTCTTTATTTTTTTTCCTTTATTTATGTATTTATTTTTTTCAGTGGGTTTTGTCATACATTGATATGAATCAGCCATAGATTTACATGTATTCCCCATCCCGATCCCCCCTCCTGACTCTTTTTATTTCTTCTAGGTCCTTGTTAAACATTTCTTGCATCTTCTCAATCCTTGTCTCCAGGCTATTATCTCTACATTTAATCTTTTTGTTGCGGCATTCAACCCATTTACATTTAATTTACAATTAATTTACATTAATTTAAAATTATTTTAAACGTAAATGTGTTGAATGTCCCAACCAAAAGACAAATACTGGCTGAATGGGTACAAAAACAAAAACAACATTATTTTTAATTGCATATTATTTCAATTCAAACCCTCCAAAGAGTTCCTCTTTTTGGGATGTGGGAGCATGGTGTATATCATACATCATTCATAGTGCATCATCTCAGAAAAATTGGATAGGACTAAAACATCTAATCAAACTGAAAAAATGCCTATTCAAGAGCAGAGACCTCCATTTCTGTGCCTTCTTGATGGCCCATTCAAAATATGAAGAACAATTAATTTTGGTACTGATTCTGAAATTCTACTGTTTGTAATAACTATAATTCCTTACATGTATCTAGCAGTAAATTTGTAAACGTATCTCATGTCCATATTTTCTAATAATACATTATGATTTCTTTTTTGCCAGTAATCTTAGGTTCAACTGGAATTTAGTTTGGACCAAGGAACAAAGTGGGAAATGTTATGATATAACTTATTAAATATTGATAATATACATGCATTAGTCGGAAAGCATTTAGTTGCAAGTAATGGAAATTCTGATTTGCTAAATAATAAAAATTTAACCAAATTAATTTAAAGATCTAATTGACTTTATTAAGTGATTCATGAATCAGGCACCAATCCTTTAAGCAAATAAGAAGATACTCTGAGGAGCTGTACAAATGGAAGGTTTACACAGAAAGAAGGAGCATGGGGCAAGACTTATTTTTTCAGAATTGTCTTGATATTTTCATATTTCTCTTCTTTCAGATAAACTTTAGATTAATTTCCACAGGATATTTAAAATCATAACTAGGATTTTGCTTGGGATTGTATTGGAATTGTTGATTAACTAAAGAGAATTGATACACATTTTATCTAAAGAAGGATATATGTCTCTGCATTTAAGTTTTTTTTTTTTTTTTTCGTTTTTTAGCAGGCATAGGTGAGTTTCAAAGTTTTATTCAGATTGGTCCTAAACATTTCCTCTTGAGTACATCCCTAAATATTTTGTGTTTTTTTTTCATATTATCATCTTTTATTTTATGTTTAAATGACTACTGCTGGTATATAAAATAGCTATCACTTTGTGGATATTAAATTTACAAACGGTTTCCTAAAGCTTTCTATTGCTTTAAATTGTTTTTGAAATAGATTTTCTAATATTTCCTTAATACAATCATAGTACGTGCATAAAATGATTATTTTACTTCTACCTTTTCCCAACGCTTCCATTATTGTTGCTATTGTTTAGTTGATCATTCATGTCTGATTCTTTGAGATCCCCATGGACTTCAGCATGCCAGGCTTCCCTGTCCTTCACCATCTCCTGGAGTTTGGTTAAACTCATGTCCATTGAGTCAGTGATGCCATCAAACAATCTTGTCCTCTGTCCTCTGTTGTCCTCTTCTCCTCCTGTCTTCAATCTTTTCTAGCAACAGGGTATTTTCTAATGAGTGGGCTCTTCACATCAGGTGGCCAAAGTATTGGAGTTTCAGCTTCAGCATCTGTACTTCCAATGAGTATTCTGGACTGATTTCCTTTAGGATAGACTGATTTTATCTCCCTGCAGCCCAAGGAACTCTCAACAGTCTTCTCCAACACCACAGTTCAAAAGCATGAATTCTTTGGTGCTCAGCCTTCTTTATGGTCCAATTTTCACATCCATACATGACTACTGGAAAAACCATAGCTTTGACTAGAAGGACCTTTGTTGGCAAAATAACGTCTCTGCTTTTTTTTGTTTGTTTGTTTGTTTGTTTGATAGTGGAGTGCAGTTTATTATACCGGCAGGCCCAAGGCAGAGTCTCCTCTTAGCCAAGGGCCCCTAACAGCATTTGTGAAAATCTTTTATACCCCATGTGTACATGTCCAAACCCACCACCCCAATTCCCTTGAGACTTACATAAACAAAGGAAAGGTAAATACAACTACAGTAACCCCATCATTCACGTGTTATGTGTTCAAACAGTCAGTAATCAATAAGCCTGCAGTTGCATTCCAAACAGTTAATAACTGATAAGCCTGTGCTTACATTCTGATAGATAGTGTCCGGAGGCAGGGGTGATTAGTGTCTGTTTTCTCTTAGGTGATGAGTAACCTGGATGTGATCTTCAAGATTCCCCTGTCCGGAGGGGGTCTTATCCTTCCATTGTCGTTCCCACAGGCACTAAGCAGAGAGTTCAGAGTCCACTGGAGAGGTGGCCGAGCACGATCAGCACAGACAGGCCTGAGATGGAGTCCAGGCCCTATGAATTCCTTCTTCATTCCCCCCTCTTGATGCTCTTAACTCATATTATGAGCATCATTTATAGGGATATATTGCACCCTGGCTTTCCAACTGCCAATTAGGGAGAATGGCATCAACCTTTGGGTTACAAAGTTCATAATACATTGTAAAATTCAGGGTCCACAAAGCAGAACTATCAACGCAACTATAACAGTGGTAAATATAGTTTTCCACCAATCGCTCTTCACCCAAGATAGGACCGAAGTCCAGAAAGGAATGTTCTCATTTGACATTGCTTTTACCTGGTTTTTCATGTCATCTAAAGTAGTCGATACATTGTCAGATAAGTCAGGAATGTATACACAACATTCAACCTTAATTATAGCACAGGTCCCTCCTTGAGCAGCTGTGAGTATGTCCAAAGCCATTTTATTATGAATTACTGCTTTTCTCATTTAGATTTGCTCTTCATTTAAGGCTTGGATGGCTTCTGTTCTATCTAGTAGGGCCTGTTTGTGAAATTAGTCAAGGCCTCTACTTTAATCATAATATATTTATTGTCCCTACAGAGGATACGAAAAAGGCAGCAATATACTCATACCATTGAAACACAGATCTTGTCCGCCTAGCATGTAAATAAGGTAGATTTACTGGGGCTTGTTGTAGGTTAGGCTTTTGTTACACTGGCATTTATATCAAGTGTAACCCCATGACCCGAGTCTATTGACTGTAGGTCTTACACCAAGAAAGCAAGGAGGGGTTATGATTGACAAGAGAGAGGAAAGTCTCTTTGTCATCCCAGAAAAGAGCAGAGTGGTTTAAAATCTGCTTGGTGGAGCAGTGACACCCACCAAGGAAGTCCATCCTTCACAGACAGAGGCATAGTCCTACATACCCAGAAGTTGTAGGTGTTCTGGAAGTCCACGTAGGAATGTGCCCATGAGGTGTAAACGTTGTCCTGAGTTGTGACAGAAGTTAAATTCAAAATCACTTTGATGAGGCCAAGCAGCAGGAGTTGATTATGCGGCTTCATCCTCAAGGGGCTCATCTGGGATCTTCTTTTCCTTCTTCTTAAGGATGGTCTTAGTCTCTCGAGGGTCAGCGGGGTCCCTCTGTGCAGTACACTCAAAGTTTTCTGGGTCTGCATGGTATGCTCTCTTCACCCTCGTGTGATGGATCCAAGGGGCAATACCTGCAACTTTAAGTGCAGTAGGGGTAGTTAGAATAACATAAGGGCCCTTTGACCAAGGGGATAGCAAATCATGTTTCCAATCTTTGACCCATACTTGATCACCAAGTGTAAACTCATGAATCTGTTCCCCAAGGGGGAACGGCACCCTTTCTTGTACAAACTTAGTTACCCGATTTATTACCTTACCCAGTTCCATCTGCTGTGAAATCCTATCCCCCCTTACCTGAGGCAAATTTGTTGACACCTGTTTTTTATTATGGGAGGAGGCCTCCCATACACAATTTCGTATGGAGAATAGCCTTGGGATTGTGGGGTCATCCTGAGTCTGAGCAGAGCCGTCAGAAGCAAGTCCACCGAAGGGCAGTCAGTCTCTATGATCCACTTGGAGAGTCTCTTTAAGTGTCCGGTTGGCTCATTCCACCATCTCAGAACTCTGGGCGTATGTGCAGTGTGCAGTTTCCATTTGATGTTTAAAGTTTTGCTTACTTGTTGTACTAAATCAGCTACAAAAGCCGGGCCATTGCCTGATCCAATGCTGGTAGGAAATCCAAATCTGGGAACTATTTCCCTAAGCAGGCACCAGGCTACTTCTGATGTTCTTTCAGTCCAGGTAGGAAAAGCTTTTACCCATCTCGGAGACGTACATACCATGACCAGCAGATAATGGTAGTGTCGGTGAGGTTTCATTTCAGTGAAGTCCACTCCCAGGTGTTCAAGGGGCAGTGTGCCTTTCAGCTGAATACCCAGAGGATTTTGTCTGAATCCCCGAGAGGCAGCATTAACATGTGAGCAGGCAGCATGGCCTAGGTGGGTCGCTTGGTGTGTCTGGCTTACCAGAGTGTGTACCAGCTCCTCCAGTACCAATAATTTGCCACTTGGCAATTCCCACCATCTCTTTTCAGTCTTGATGGCCCCTTCCGCTTTGGCTAACCTGACAGCCATTGTCCTTGTTTTATCAGGCTAGTGCCATCAGTATATAGGACCCAATTAGGGTCTGGAACCTTGAGCCCTTCTTTAAAACAAATCCCAGATACCTTACCTCCTCTTTGTAGATCTGTGCCTTCTTCTTCAACACCAGGTAACCTGCTTCCATCAACAGCTGGAGCAGTGCATTTGTCCCTTTCCAGCATTTTTCCTTGGTCTGAGGCAGCCAGCAGCAGGTCATCCCCGTATTGTAGGAGCCGACATCCATACTCTTCCGGATGGAATGAGTCCAGGTCAGAAGCCAAGGCTTCCCCAAAGATGGCTGGGAAGTTTTTAAACCCTTGCGGGGGAGTCCAGATGAGCTGTTGTTTGGTGCTCCCGACTGGATCTTCCCATTCAAAGGCAAAGATGGGCTGTGACGCTGGGGCGAGGCTTATGCAGAAGAAGGCATCCTTGAGATCTAGGCAAGTGTAAACTTTAGTCCTCAGTGGGAGGAGGTTAAGTAAGGTATAGGGGTTTGGAACAGTGGGGTGTAAAGTCACAGTAGCCTGGTTGACTAGCCTGAGATCTTGTACAGGCCTATAGTCCTGTCCTCCTTCCCTTTTGACTGGCAGGATTGGCGTATTCCAAGCCGACTGGCACTCTACTAGAATGCCTGCTTGTTTCAATCTATTGATGTGGGGCAATATGCCGGTTCAGGCCTCCATCCATAGTGGGTACTGGCGCTCTCTAACCGGGATGGTGCCTGGTTTGAGTTCCATTATCACTGGGGCATGATGTTTAGCCAGCCTGGGGGAAGGGGGATTGTCTTCCACCCAGACCTCAGGGAATAATTGAGTTAGCTCCCTCATGCTCTTCTGGCCCACCCAGTTCTTCCTTCAGATGCTCATGCAACCTCCATTCATCTTGGGTTGGTATTGAGAGAGAAGGCAAATAAGTCATAGAGTCCGTCCAGAAGGTGGGCCTCTCCTCAGGGGAGAAAGTCACTTGTGCTCCTAGTTTGGAGAGCAAGTCTCCTCCCAACAGGGATACTGGGCACTCAGGAATGTCACTTGGTGCCACCCCCCCCCCCATCTGACATTTTCTGGGCTGGCAAAACGGTTTAATCATCTCTTCTTCCGATACCCCAGTTACATCGGTAGTCTTTTTGGACAGTGGTGCCACAGGTTTTGTTACTACCAACAGTTCTGCTCCTGTATCCACCATGAAGTCAATGTTTTGGTCCCCCACTTTTATGGTTACCATGGGCTCTCAGGGACCTGATATCTCTGAGCCCTGGCAGCCCTAGTTAATTTCCAAGTCAGCAAGCCCCACAACTGTGGGAGCTTCCTCTTCCTTCCTTGCCTTAGGGCATTCATTCTTCCAGTGGCCAAAAGCTCGGCGCCAGGCACACTGGTTTGGCTGTAACGGGCCCAGGGCCTCCCTTGGGACCGGCTGAAGGGCTGTCCTGTCCCTGGGGCAGATGAGGTTTTCTGGAGGGCCCGAGATAGACTTTCCCAGAGCAGCAGCTTGCACTGTAAGTCTCTTGTCTGTTCTCTTTCGTTCCCTCCAGCTCTCTGGCAGAGCGCGGTCTCTGCTTAATTACAACGTCTCCCTCCCCCTCTTGTCAGTACTCACCGGGAAAGGCGGGTATAGCTTGGGCGGTTCTGTTGGAGCCAGATCCTGGAAGTGTTGGCCAGAGGCTTCTGTCACCGGGATCGGAGCCTGCCCAAACGGCGGCTCTACGAACTCCGGGAAAGCTGGCGGAGGAGCAGCGGCTGTTGCAGAAACTTCACCTGGCCCTGGATCGGGCATTAAGGCGGTCTCCAGTCCTGGTGAAGCACTGGGAGGCAGGCGTGTCATTATCCAGCATGGGGGAGGGGTCAGGTCATCCCCGTCCAAATCCTGTAGAATTTCCTTTTTTATCATCAGTCAATTTTTGTGCCCTTAATATTTTTCCCTTTCCCTTCTGGATACAGAACCTTGTCCAAGTAGGAGGCTCTCAAGCTAACCCTAGCCATGAGTCAATAGATGGATATTGATCCAGGTGTCCTGGCTCTCCTGTGACTACTGTATAGATTGCTTCCACTATTTTTAAGTTCACGGTGTTCTCTGGTGGCCATCCTGCTCCCATAGGGGTCCATTCGACCTCACAGAGTATGTGGAGGCAGTTAGGCTTCATCTTCACCCCATAGTCTCCTCCTAATCCCTTCTTTAAATTTTTCACTCCAATACAGTTGCCTTAGATTCACTTCCCCCCATCTTGCTTACCTTCTCAGACCTTCTTGTACTTTTCCTTTTCGTTCTGTCTACGAAGTTCTCAGTACCCTAAGTACTTCTCATATTTCCACTCAGTAACACTTAAATTGCCATTCTGCCTCCTTCCTAATTGGGGTGAGAAGAGCCTTGCCTGCCAGACCCCAGAGGGAGAAGGGGGATCGGCATGTCTTCACCTGCCAGTCAGCATAGCTGAACCAGAACATCACATGGTTCAAGACTGTTTCTCCCTTAAAGTCCATTCTGCCTTGATGGGCTTGATCAGGTGCGAATGAAAATATAGATGGGTTAGATATCCCATGTCCCAGGCCATCTCCGGAAAAGCCAATTCATACTCACTTCTGTATTCCCTTCCTTCTAGCCTAACAATTCCGAGGGGGTCAAGAATTTTATAGCAGACAGGACACCTCCTGGGGACCAGTTTCCTATCTTAAAAATCCCCTGGTGATCGCTTGGTAATAATTTTCCCCGAGACGGCATGGACACACCTCCTAAATGACCATCACAAATTTCCTTCCTAAACCCTAGCACACTCGTCAACCTATGTACCAAGCAATCGCCGCCTGCCTATTCCAGGCTCCTGTGGGTCCCCACTCCTTCTAGTCCCTCCCAGGGGGGTGATCAGGCCCCATCTTCCACCCTGCTGGGTGGGTTCCTCCTCACCTGAGCGCTCAGTTCCCCTGCTGCCGTCCACTACCTGCTAACGTGAAAGGTCCGGGCGTTGAGAAGCAGAATCCTTCCAGAGGGGAGAGGCACCGTCCCCCCTCTAGGAGATTCAAGCTACAAAGCCTCGGGGTGGCCTCAAATGAGACCTGTCTCCTCAAAGTGAGGAGTTTCCCGGCCAATGCACCAAATGTTATATCCATGCTTTCTGGGAAACAAACTCACTCAGAAGGACAATGCAGATAGTGGAGTGCAGTTTATTACACCGGCGGGCCCAAGGCAGAGTCTCCTCTTAGCCAAGGGCCAATGTCTCTGCTTTTTAATATGCTATCTAGGTTGGTCATAGCTTTTCTTCCAAGGAGCAAGCCTCTTTTAATTTCATGCCTGCAGTCAGCATCTGCAGTGATTCTGGAGCCCCCTAAAATAAAGTCTGTCACTATTTCCATTCTTTCCCTATCTATTTGCCATGAAGTGATAGGACTAAATGCCATGATCTTCGTTTTTTGAATGTTGAATTTTAAGCCAACTTTTTCACTCTCCTCTTTCACCTTTATAAAGAGCATTTTTAGTTCCTCTTTGCTTTCTGCCATAAGAGTGGTGTCAACTGCATATCTGAGGTTATTGATATATCTCCCAGCAATCTTGATTCCATTTTGTGCTTCATCCAGCCAGGCATTCTGTATGATGTACTTTGCATAGAAGTTAAATAAGCAGGGTGACAAGATACAGCCTTGATGTACTCCTGTCCCAATTTGGAGCCAGTCGTTGTTCCATGTCTGGTTCTAACTGTGGATTCTTGACTTGCATACAGGTTTCTCAGGTGACAGGGAAGGTGGTCTGGTATTCCCACTTCTTGAAGAATTTTCCAGTTTGTTGTGATCCACAAAGTCAAATACTTTAGTGCAGTAAATGAAGTAGTAGGAAATGTTTTTTTTTTTTTTTTTTTTTTTTTCTGGAATTCTCTTGTTTTTTCTATGATCCAACAGATGCTGGCAATTTGATCTCTCATTCCTTTGCCTTTTCTAAATCCAGCTGGAACACCTGGAAGTTCTTAGTCCACATACTGTTGAAGTTTGGCTTGGATAATTTTGAGCATTTCTTTTCTAGCGTTTGAAATGAATGCAATTGTGTAATAATTTGAACATTCTTTGGCATTGCCTTTCTTTGGGATTGGAATGAAAACTGTCTTTTTTCCAGTCCTGTGGCCACTGCTAGATTTTCCAAATTTGCTGGCACATTGAGTGCAGCACTTTCACAGCATCATCTTTTAGGATTTGAAATAGTTCAACTGGAATTCAATCATCTCCAGTATCTTTGTTTGTAGTGATGTTTCCTAAGGCCCACTTGACTTCACACTCAAAGATGTCTGACTCTAGGAGAGTGATCACACCATCGTGAATATCCAGCTCATTAAGATCTTCTTATAAAGTTCTGTGTATTCTTGCACCTCGTCTTAATATCTTCTGTTTCTGTTAGGTCCGTACTGTTTCTGTCATTTATTATGCCCATGTTTGCATGAAATGTTCCTTTGGTATCTGATTTTCTTGAAGAGATCTCTAGTCTTTTTCTTTCTATTGTTTTCCTCTATTTCTTTGCACTGATGTCTTAGGAAGCCTCCCATATCATATTTTATTGTCTTACCTGATAACAAAATTCTAAGAGAAATATTTTTTGGAGCTAGAATGATTATATACATAAAAGACAATATAAGCTTTAAATTTACTTTAAGAAACTTCTTTTAGAAAGTGCTGATGTATATGTTATTTTTCACAATTCTGTATAAGTGTTATTGCAGTGTACTGTAAGTTTAAGGCACACTGTAATATAATAGACTTCAAACTTCAGAGGGCATCAAAATTACTTCTTTCCTTATTAGAAATTAAGATCCTTGATACTATTTCTAGAGATCCTATTCGGTAGGCACAGACTATTTTAAATAATTAGGAATATATCAAGCAACTTCTAATTTTGTCTTACTCTAATTCAGATGCTTTTGTTATTTTACTCGTAAACATAATGTAGTTCTTGTTTATATATTAAAGGAGACATTGAAAAATCACAGGAATTTTGTGAGAATAGATAAGATTGTATAAAATATGTCTGTTTTCTCTGTCAGATTTTGGCAGTTGTATTATATTGGTTTCATTTAAGAAATAAATAGAAATATTTATCTCTTGTTTGTTATAGAAGGCTTTATAAACATCAGAAATATATTTTCCTTAAAGTTTTGAAGAATTTATTATTTAGCCAGCTAGTCTTTATGTATTTTCACAGGATAAACTTTTCACTGATTTCTTAATCATTCCTATTGTTGCTAGTATATTTAGTGATCACACATCTTCCTAAGGTACTTTTGTAGTTCATATTTACCTGGGAAAAATTCCATTTCACTTAGATTTTAAATTATAACAGCACAGGTTTTTTTTTTTGATGTATTCTCATATATTTTCCCAAATTATCAGATTATATATTTTTTCAGCTATACTGTATTTTTGTTTTCTAACATGATTTTTGGCCTTTATTGATTTCTTCATTTTGCTTTCCCTATTTCATTTTTTTCTTATTAAAGCTTCTTGAATGAATGTTTATTTTTGTCTTCTTAGTAATTCAAATATTTAAGACTATAAAATTTCCTCTGACTTTGGACAATGACATAAGTTTTGAAGTAAAGCTTGGCATTGTGTTCTATATAAATCTGTAATAATGATTTTGATATCATCATACCCTTGAGTTGTTTCGTACAGTGCATTTAAATTTATGTTACTGCTGAATTTCTGTTCATTCTTTAACTACTTAATTATTCATTTTTATTTCTTTTAATCCAAGAAAGAAATCAATATGTTGGGCAAGGCATTGCGTACACTTAGTAGAGCTGAACTCAGGAGTTAAGTGTTACCTAGTGATCTCATTTTTATAATTAAAGATTAAACAGAACAGAAATAGACAAAAAGGAAAAGGACAAAAGAACTGCCTACATATAAGTAGCTTCGTGGATTATTGTTCTTTTTTATTTCTACTTTATTTATTCTAGATTTATGGAAGAAAAGGAGCATGTTATTTTAATATAATGATTACTTTAAACAGTTACTCATACACACAGTCTAATATTTACCCAAGATTTTTTTTTTATTTAGCTATTCTTTTATTTTATTTTTTAACTTTTCTTTTTTTTTCATTTATTTTCATTAGTTGGAGGCTAATTACTTTACAATATTGTAGTGGGTTTTGTCATACATTGACATGAATCAGCAATGGATTTACATGTATTCCCCATCCTGATCCCCCTCCCACCTCCCTCTCTACCCAGTCCCTCTGGGTCTTCCCAATGCACCAGGCCCAAGCACTTGTCTCATGCATCCAACCTGGGCTGGTGATCTGTTTCACCATAGATAATATACATGTTTTGATGCTGTTCTCTTGAAACATTCCACCCTCTCATTTAGCTATTATTTATTTATTTATTTATTTCATTTATTTTTATTAGTTGGAGGCTAATTACTTTACAATATTGTAGTGGTTTTGGCCATACATTGACATGAATCAGCCATGGATTTACACGTGTTCCCCATCCCGATCCCCCATCCCACCTCCATCTCCATCCCATCCCTCTGGGTCTTCCCAGTGCACCAGCCATGAGCAATTGTACCATGCATCCAACCTGGGCTGGTGATCTGTTTCACACTTGATAGTATACTTGTTTCAATGCTATTCTCTCAGAACATCCCACTCTCGCCTTCTCCCACAGAGTCCAAAATTCTGTTCTGTACATCTGTGTCTCTTTTTCTGTTTTGTATATGGAGTTATCATTACCATCTTTTTAAATTCCATATATATGCATTAGTATACTGTATAAGTCTTTATCTTTCTGGCTTACTTCACTCTGTATAATGGGTTCCAGTTTCATCCATCTCATTAAAACTGATTCAAATGAATTCTTTTTAATGGCTGAGTAATATTCCATAGTGTATATGTACCATAGCTTCCTTATCCATTCGTCTGCTGATGGGCTTCCAGGTTGCTTCCATGTCCTGAATTATAAACAGTGCTGTGATGAATATTGGGGTACACGTTTCTCTTTCAGATCTGGTTTCCTTGGTGTGTATGCTCAGGAGTGGGATTGCTAGGTCATATGATAGTTATATTTCCAGTTTTTTAATGAATCTCCACACTGTTCTCCAGTGTGGCTGTACTAGTTTGCATTCCCACCAACAGTGTAAGAGGGTTCCCTTTTCTCCACACCCTCTCCAGCATTTATTGCTTATAGACTTGAATAGCAACCATCCTACTGGTGTGTAATGGTACCTCACTGTGGTTTTGTTTTGCATTTCTCTGATAATGAGTGATGTTGAGCATCTTTTCATGTGTTTCTTAGCCATCTGTATATCTTCTCTGGAGAAATGTATGTTTAGATCTTTGGCCCAATTTTTGATTGGGTCATTTATTTTTCTGGAATTGAGCTGCAGGAGTTGATTGTATATTATTTAGATTAATCCTTTGACTGTTGCTTCGCTTGCTATTAATTTCTCCCATTCTGAAGGCTGTCTTTTCACCTTGCTGATAGTTTCCTTTGTTGTGCAAAAGCTTTTAAGTTTCATTAGGTCCCATTTGTTTATATTTGCTTTGATTTCCAATATTCTGGGAGGTGGATCATAGAGGATCTTGCTGTGATTTATGTGGGAGAGTGTTTTGCCTATGTTCTCCTCTAGGAGTTTTACAGTTTCTGGTCTTATATTTAGATCTTTAATCCATTTTGAGTTTCTTTTTGTGTATGGTGTTAGAAAGTGTTCTAGTTTCAGTCTTTTACAAGTGATTGACCAGTTTTCCCAGCACCACTTGTTAAAGAGGTTGTCTTTTTTCCATTGTATATCCTTGCCTCCTTTGTCGAATATAAGTTATCCATAGGTACATGGATTCTGTTCCATTCTATTCTGTTCCATTGATCTATATTTCTGTCTTTGTGTCAGTACCATACTGTCTTGATGACTATGGCTTTGTAGTAGAGCCTGAAGACAAGCAGGTTGATTCTTCAGTTCCATTCTTCTTTCTCAAGATTCCTTTGACTATTCGAGGTTTTTTGTATTTCCATACAAATCGTGAAATTATTTGCTCTAGTTCTGTGAAAAATACCATTGGTAGCTTCATAGGGATTGCATTGAATCAGTAGACTGCTTTGGGTAGTATAGTCATTTTCACAATATTGATTCTTCCAATCCATGAACACAGTACATTTCTCCATCTATTTGCATCCTCTCTGATTTCTTTCATCAGTGTTTTATAGTTTTCTATATATAGCTCTTTGGTTTCTTTAGGTAGATATACTCCTAAGTATTTTATTATTTTTGTTGCAATGGTGAATGGTATTGTTTCTTTAATTTCTCTTTCTGTTTTCTCATTGTTAGTGTATAGGAATGCAAGGGATTTCTGTGTGTTAATTTTATATCCTGAAACATTACTGTATTCATTGATTAGCTCTAGTAATTTTCTGGTAGAGTCTTTAGGGTTTTCTATGTAGAGGTCATGTCATCTGCAAACAGTGAGAGTTTTACTTCTTCTTTCCAATTCTGGATTCCTTTTATTTCTTTTTCTGCTCTGATTGCTGGGGCAAAACATCCAAAACTATGTTGAATCATAGAGGTGAGAGTGGGCACCCTTGTCTTCTTCCTGACTTTAAGGGAAATGCTTTCAGTTTTTCACCATAGAGGATAATGTTTGTTGCGGTTTTGTCATATATAGCTTTTATTATGTTGAGGTGTGTTCCTTCTATTCCTGCTTTCTGGAGAATTTTTTTTTTTTTATCATAAATGGATTTTGAATTTTTTAAAGACTTTTTCTGCATCTATTGAGATAATCATATGGTTTTTATCTTTCAATTTGTTAATGTGGTGTATTACACTGATTGATTTGTGGATATTAAAGAATCCTTGCATTCCTGGGATAAAGCCCACTTGGTCATGATGTAAGATTTTTTTAATATGTTGTTGGATTCTGTTTGCTAGAATTTTGTTAAGGATTTTTGCATCTATGTTCATCAGTGATCTTGGCCTGCTGTTTTCTTTTTTTGTGGCCTTTTTGTCTGGTTTTGGAATTAGGGTAATGGTGGCCTCATAGAATGAGTTTGGAAGTTTGCATTCTTCTACAATTTCCTGGAAGAGTTTGAGTAAGATAGGTGTTAGCTCTTCTCTAAATTTTTGGTAGAATTCAGCTCTGAAGCCCTCTGGTCCTGGGTTTTTGTTTGCTGGAAGGTATCTGATTACAGTTTCGATTTCCGTGGTTGTGATGGCTCTGTTAATATCTTCTATTTCTTCCTGGTTCAGTTTTGGAAAGTTATACTTTTCTAAAAATTTGTGCATTTCTTCCAAGTTGTCCGTTTTATTAGGATAGAGCTGCTGGTAGTAGTCTCTTATGATCCATTGTATTTCAGTGTTGTCTGTTGTGATTTCTCCTTTTTCATTTCTAATTTTGTTGATTTGGTTCTTCTCCCTTTGTTGCTTGATAAGTCTGGCTAATGGTTTGTCAATTGTGTTTATCTTTTCAAAAAAACAGCTTTTAGCTTTGTTGATTTTTGCTATGATCTCTTTAGTTTATTTTGCATTTATTTCTGCCATAATTTTTAAGATTTCTTTCCTTCTACTAACCCTGGGGTTCTTCATTTCCTCCTTCTCTAGTTGTTTTAGGTATAGAGTTAGGTTATTTATTTGACTTTTTCTTGTTTCTTGAGGTAAGCCTGTAATGCAATGAACCTTCCCCTTAGCCCTGCTTTTAAAGTGTCCCATAAGTTTTGGGTTGTTGTGTTTTCATTTTCATTCGTTTCTATGCATATTTTGATTCCTTTTTGATTTCTTCTAAGATTTGTTGGTGTGCTGCGATTCATGGGGTGCCAGAGAGTCAGACATGACTGAGTGACTGAACTGAATTGATGATTTGTTGGTTATCTGAATAACTTCCTTATGTTGGAATTTTTAATATTTTTTTTTCTTGTAATTGTGATCTAATCTTACTGCATTGTGATCAGAAAAGATGACTGGAATGATTTCATTTTTTTTTTTTTTTTAATTTACCAAGGCTAGTTTTATGGCCTAGAATGTGATCTATTCTGGAGAAAGTTCCGTGAGTACTTGAGAAAAGGGTGAAATTGATTGCTTTGGGGTGAAATGTCCTATAGTTATCAATTATGTCTAGCTGGACCGTTGTGTCATTTAAAGTTTGTGTTTCCTTCTTAATTTTCTGTTTAGTTGATCTATCCATAGGTGTGAGTGGGGTATTAAATTCTCACATTTTTATTGTGTTATTGTTAATTTCCCCTTTCATTCTTGTTAGCATTTGCCTGACATATTTTGGTGCTCCTATGTTGGGTGCATATATATTTATAATTTTTATATCTTCTTCTTGGATTGATCCTTTGATCATTATGTACTGCCCTTCTTTGTCTCTTTTCACAGCCTTTATTTGAAAGTCTATTTTATCTGATATGAGTATTGCGAACCCTGCTTTCTTTGGTCTCCATTTGCATGAAATATATATATATATATATATATATATATATATATATATATATATATATATATTTTTTTTTTTTTTCCCAGCTCTTCACTTTCAGTCTGTATGTGTCCCTTGTTTTGAGGTGGGTCTCTTGTAGACAGCATATATAGGGGTCTTGCTTTTGTATCCATTCAGCCAGGCTTTGTCTTTTAGTTGGGGCATTCAACCCATTTACATTTAAGCTAATTATTGATAGGTATGGTCCCATTGCCACTTGCTTTGTTATTCTGGGTTTGTGTTCATACAACCTTTCTGTGTTTCCTGTCTAGAGAAGATCCTTTAGCATTTGTTGAAGAGCTGGTTTGGTGGTGCTGAATTCTCTCAACTTTTGCTTATCTGTAAAGCTTTTGAATTTTCCTTCATACCTGAATGAGATCCTTGCTGGGTACAGTAATCTGGGTTGTAGGATATTCTCTTTCATTACTTTAAGTATGTCCTGCCATTCCCTTCTGGCCTGAAGAGTTTCTATTGAAAGATCAGCTATTAACCTTATGGGAATCCCCTTGTGTGTCATTTGTTCTTTCTCCCTTGCTGCTTTTAATATTTGTTCTTTGTGTTTGATCTTTGTTAATTTGATCAATATGTGTCTTTGGGTGTTTCACCTTGGGTTTATCCTGTTTGACACTCTCTGGGTTTCTTGGACCTGTGTAACTATTTCCTTCCCCATTTTAGGGAAGTTTTCAGCTATTATCTCCTCAAGTATTTTCTTATGGCCTTTCTTTTTGTCTTCTTCTTCTGGGACTCCTGTGATTCGAATGTTGGGGTGTTTCACATTGTCCCAGAGTTCCCTGAGGCTGTCCTCATTTCTTTTGATTCTTTTTTCCTCTCTGCTTCATTTATTTCCACCATTTTGTCTTCTACCTCACTTAACCTATCTTCTGCCTCCATTATTCTACTGTTGGTTCCCTCCACAGTGTTTTGATCTCACTTATTGCATTATTCATTTTTAATTGACTCTTTTATATTTCTTCTAGGTCCTTGTTAAACATTTCTTGCATCTTCTCAATCCTTGTCTCCAGGCTATTTATCTGTAACTCTATTTTGTTTTCCAGATTTTGGATCATTTTTTATCATCATTATTCTAAATTCTTTTTCAGGTAGATTCCCTATTTCATTCTCTTTTGTTTGGCTTGGTGGTCATTTTTCATGTTCCTTTACCTGCTGGGTATTTCTCTGCCTTTTCATCGTATTTAGATTGCTCTGTTTTGGGTTGCCTTTCTGTTTTCTGGTAGTCTGTGGTTCCTTTTAATTGTTGAGGTTTCTCCCAGTGGGTGGGGCTGGACGTTTGGTTTGTTGAAGTTTGCTGCTTAGGGAAGCTTGCCTCGGTGTTTTGGTGGGTGGAGCTGGATTTCTTCTCTCTGGAGTGCAATGGAGTGTCTAGTACTGAGTCTTGAAATGGGTCTATGGGTTTGGTGTGACTTTGGGCAGCCTGTATATTGATGCTCAGGGCTCTGTTACTGCATTGCTGGAGAAGTTGCATGGTATGTCTTGCTCTGGAACTTATTGGCTCTTGGGTGGTGGTTGGATTCAGTGTGGGTATGGAGGCTGTGGGATGATCTTTTATTAATTAATGTTCCCTGGAGTGAGGAGTTCTCTGGTATTCTAGGTTTTGGGCTTAAGCCTCTTGCCTCTGGATTTCAGTCTTATTCTTCCAGTAGCCTCAAGACTTCTCCATCCATACAGCACTGATAATAAAACTTCTAGGTTAATGGTGAAAGGATTCTCCACAGTGAGGGACACCCAGAGTGGTTCACAGAGTTACATGAAGAAGAGGAGAGGGAGGAAGGGTATAGAGATGAGCAGGAGGAGAAAAGGGGGGATTCAAGAGAAGAGAGACAGATCTAGGCAGTAAGTGTTCTCTGCAGCCCAGAACACCCACAGAGATTCACAAAATTGGATTGAGAAGAGAAGGGGGAGGGAGGAAATAGAGGTGATCTGGGGGAGAAAAAGGAGAATCAAAAGGGGGAGAGAGTGATCAAACCAGTAATCACACTCCTGAGTAAAAATGGGTGCTGAATATTGGATTCTTAAATGTCCAAAATTGATATCAAATACTGAAAAACAAAGATTAAAAATCTAGAGTAGAGGTTAGACTCTTAAAAATACAATATAAAAAAACAAAACAAAATTTAAGAAATATACATGAAATGTGCTTTAACCATTAAAAAGAATTCATTTGAATCAGTTCTAATGAGATGGATGAAACTGGAGCCCATTATACAGAGTGAAGTAAGCCAAAAAGATCAAGACCATTACAGTATACTAACATATATATATGGAATTTAGAAAGATGGTAATGATAACCCTATATGCAAAACAGAAAAAGAGCCAAGATGTACAGAACAGACTTTTGGACTCTGTGGGAGAAGGCGAGGGTGGGATATTTCAAGAAAACAGCATCGAAACATGTATATTATCTAGGGTGAAACAGATCACCAGCCCAGGTTGGATGCATGAGACAAATGCTCAGGCCTGGTGCACTGGGAAGACCCAGAGGGATCAGGTAGAGAGGGAGGTGGGAGGGGGGATCGAGATGGGAAATACATGTAAATCCATTCCTGATTCATGTCAATGTATGACAAAACCCACTACAATATTGTAAAGTAATTAGCCTCCAACTAATAAAAATAAATGAAAAAATAAAATAAAGGAAAATTAGGGTCTTTTTTTTCTTTTTTTTTTTTTTTTTGCCAGGTTACTGTGGGTTATAAAAATGAAAATTAAGGAGTAATAGAGGAGTAATAGAAGACTTTAAAAAAAAGAAAGAATTTTTTTTTTAATTAAAAAAAATAATAATTGTAAAAATATATATAGGAATTTCTCTGGAGCTGTTGCAGGCAGTGTGGGTTCAGTTCAGTTTCAGATAGCTCATTGTTCCAGCTTACACTTCTCAATATCTATAGGCCCCTTCCAGTGTAGTCGATGTTAGCTACAGGGATTTTAATCTGTTTTACCTGTCACTTCTCAAGCGGTTCCCTTTGTTTATTTGGCTTCTGTTTGCAGGTCTCTTCAGTGTCTGGTTTCCGCCCTGACACAAGTGGGTGGAGGTGGTCTCTTGTTTAGGTTCCCTTGTTCAGTCGGGCTGTGGGGAGGGAGGGGCACTGTAGACAAATATCACTGGCGTGTGTGGGGAGTACTCGCAGTGTTCCAGCCACACTGGGTTTGCCCCTGCTCATGGCGTGTGTGCTTTCCCCGTCTACACTGCTCAGGCTCCAGGTTGTTCCACAGGGAGCGGGCCCTGAGTTGTGTGCACTTCCCAGGCCTAAGCCGCTCTGGTTCAGGTTCTTGGGTACTCCACAAAGGCCCAGACTCGGTTGGGCCTGCGTTTTGTGCCTTCCCCGTCTGAGCAGCTCAGGCAACCAGGAGCTTGACGAGCACACTCTCCCCAGGTGCAGTGCACCTTACTCTGTGGTCCCAGCCTCAGTATCTGGGCATGCTGGTCAGGTGCACCTTGTGTCTCTTCTGGGAACCTGATTTCTGGCTGTGACCCTCCCAGCGGATGTCAACCATCCAGAATCTCAGGAAGTCTTTGGTTAGAGACTGGAAGCCTGTTTGCAGTTTGGTAAGTGATGCAATCTCTGGGGCCAAGTTTGCCCCTTTCCCCTCCCCCCTGCCTCCTGCCTCCAGAGGAGGATGGGCCATTCTGCAGCAGGCTAGCTCTTCTCTGGTATTCACTCAGTCCCTTTGTTCTGGGAACAGGCAGGTAGTGCCTAAGTTTAGGGCTTTTCCCAGGTCAATTCTCTCCCTCTTGCTATTCCACAGTGTAAGTTGCTATCTCTCATTAGCTCCCTCAGATTGCTCTCAGGGCTTTCAGGCCTGGTCCTTACCCTAAGCAATGCTGCCGCCCCTCCTCTCTGTTCAGCCCCCACTTGCTGGTGGCGAATGTGAGCGTCTGGGGTACTTTTCTGCTGGGAGTTGTTTTTAGGCATGTAATCTGTGGGTTTTATTTGTTTTTCCTCCCAGTTAGGTTGCCCTCTGAGATTGAAAAACTTCCCCCAGACCCACCGGTGAGAGGGTTTCCTGGTGTTTGGAAACTTCCTCTATTAACACTCCCTTCCCAGGATGGATCTCCATCCCTAACTCTTTTGTCTCTCTTTTTATCTTTTATATTTTGTTCTACCTCCTTTTGAAGACAATAGACTGCTTTTCTGGGTGTCTGATGTCCTCTGCTAGCAATCAGAAGTTGTTTTGTGGAGGTTTCTCGGCATTCAAATGATCTTTCGATGAATTTGTGGGGGAGAAAGTGGTGTCCCCATCCTATTCCTCCATCATCTTAACTCCTACCCCCAAGATTTGTTTAAAGTGAGTATTTTAACAACAGTCTCATGTCCCCTCTGCTCAGTTACTCTTCTTTAAAATTTATTTAGCTTCTTCAGCTGATTGTTTTGGTATTTACCTCTATATTTCTAAATAAAACACTTTCATTTTTGTTTCTTAAATTTTCAGTTTTAAGTATTTTCTATTGACTTTCCACTATGAAAGATAAAGACTATCTTTCCTCATCACTCATCACTCACATGTACCTTCCTGATCATTCTAAATATAGTTATATCATAATTTTGACTTGATTCATATTCATTTCATACTTTACCAAGACTATGGTAATGCTAAAACTAAGTCATTTAGTACAGTATCATTGGTTTTTTTTATTCCTTCAAAACTTAAATTCTGGACAAATTTTAAAAGAAACCTCTTTTCAATATATTCAGACACCTGGTGTTCTATTCATTTCTTCTTTGCAGAGAACTCTTTCCTAGAGCTTTATCACATGCCTCAATATAGACCAAGTTGATCTCTTATTTTTTTTCTGAGAAGTCATCCTGGGACTTTCACCATTTTCCTTGCGATTTCTTTCATCACTCTCTTTCATTTTGGACTTCCAATATCTTATGTTCCATATTTCTACTTATTAACTTTTTCTCCCTCATTTTGATTAAGTATATTGTTCAGTAGACTCCTGAGAAATTCTTTATAAGAGGTAGTTGTTTGTGACCATGAATGTTGGAAACTGACTTTTTTTCTAACCTCATCTTAACTGATGGTTTCTCTGTGTGGTAAGTAACCACATTATCTTCTAGTTTCTCATGTTGCTGTTAAGAAATTAAATGCCATTCTGACTCTTAATGATTTGTACTTAACTTCTCCCTCTCTTTCTGAAAGTTTGTAAAATCTTTGCTTTTATTTTAGTGCATTTTATTTATATTTTACTTCAAATGTTTGGCATAACTGGCAGCCCCTTTTGATGATGTATTTCATTTATGGAAAATAATTTTGATTTTTTGGTGTGATTATTTCCCCACCCCCATTTTATCTCTGCTATCATTCCAGAATTTTTATCTTCAGATATTGGACTTCCTGGATTTGTTTTCTAATATTCTTTTCTCTCCAAATTTCCATCTCATTCTCTTTTTTCTCTCTTTTCTGGGTGATTTTATCTTCAAGCTTTAAAAATGTTTTTCTATCTATCATTTAAAAAAAAATCTGAATGTCCCTTTTTTATAGGTTTTTTAAAAAATTTTTTTCAGATTTTTAATTTCTAAGCAGTCACTATTTCCTCCAAGTTGTATTGTTTCCCTGGTTGGTCTTCTTGGAGACTTTCTTCAAATATCTTGTAACAATTGATTACTCATTAACTGAGAATGGAGACTAAAACATATGATTTGAAGTTCTATGCACTACTGTTAGCTGGGATTATTTTCTAGAACTACTGATAACATTATTTCTCTTTGCTCTTAGGGCAGTTTTGACTTCTCTAGAAAAAAAACATTCAAATTTCCTGCGTACACATGAATATGGTTGCCAGCATCTGAGAGCCAAAGAGGGGTTAAAGCAGCGGGGAGGGGCATGGTTCAGCACCCAAGAAGCAAATATTCATTCAAACCTCTTAATTTTCAGTATGCTAATCCCACACAATTTTTCCCGGCATTCCCGAATCCAGAAGGTGTCTGGTTTAGCTCTTCAAAAAACAAAAAACCTTTTTTGTTACTAGGACGGGAAACATGATTTGGGATTCTATTTCTAAAACAAATTGTCAAATTACCCTATTTTACAGTCCTCTCCCTCTCCATTTCCAAAAGCATTTGCTGCTGCCAATTCCTGAGTATTTTAGGATTCTGGTTGTTGACTGAATTGGCTCTAGGCTTTCCTCACCTGTAGTCCTGTATTCAGTTTTCTCTGGTTTACTAAGTCACTTATCACTCATTCATCTTCCTTCTAATTTTTTGGGGTTTAGAGCTTAGAAAATTATACTTTACATTTTGGCAGGGAGGGAAAATGGGGACTGGGAAGAAGTAAAATTAGCTGCATGCAATCCATTCAACATCCTTATCTTCAAGTCTGAAATATGAATTTTCCTTTTCCTGTTTTTTTTGTTTGTTTGTTTGAAAATTATTAATATTTTCTTTGTTGCCTATTGTATGGATACTTATATATATGTATTCTATGGCCACTTGAAAAGAAGGTGTATTCTCTGTTTTCTGGCTGTAGAGTAACATATGTATTTTTTTTCACTGTTCAGTGGTACTCAAGAAGTTTTATAAAAAACAAAAATATTCCCAAATATTTCTGGGAAGCACTGCCTAGTCAGTCTAATTCTGGGTGTTTCACAGTACATATTAGCACATTAATGGTTTATGAATTTCTGCAATTACAAAATCATTTAACTTTGTAATGTTTCCCAAATATATTTGGCCATGAAACTCTTTTTATACGTTATATCAGCTACTCACATTTCATACCACCTAAATAAAAGCTGTATTAGATCATCATTATATCATTACTCAGTTCTGCTATTAACTTTTTTAGTTTCTGTAATCTTTATCTATCAAATATAAAGAATATTATCTTAAACTCTCTTGATACTGATTACTAGTGTGCTTCTTGCTTTGTATTCACATAAAAATCACAATCACTGGTGGCTAACTTAATTTGTTATTGTTCTAAGTACATATTTTTTAAAATAAATTGCAGCTAGTTGATAAAACTATGAATATATTAGTTGACAATTTTCAAGTATTCAGTTTTGTTAGCTATTATTACTGATATTACTGTTGTTGAAGTTTATGTCTGTATTAGTCTTTTGTAGCTCTACTCACATAGTAAGTGGAAAGTAAGCTGCTAAAATGTGAATATTCTTGCAAAAATCTGCAGTGCATAGAGGCAGAACACACAAGGTTTGGATTTATACTACAATATTTTAGGCCTTGCTCCACTACTCACTTAATAATTACCAAAGCTCTCTAACTTTAAATCCCTCATCTGTAAACTAAGATTAATAATAGCATATCTTCATAGGTTTTTTTTTTGGGGGGGATTAAATGATAATACATATAAACTGACATATAGCAATTATTGCTCAATGCTAAGACTTATTGTTAGCAGTGAATATTCTGGTCTTTTTTTTTTTTTTATAATGAGAATGTTAGATGAATTAATGAGGTAAATAGCCCAGGGGCATGCATTTTCATAGTAACTAACTTCTGTATTGACATTGGTTCACCTTGCATAAACAATTTATCTCTTTTACACTCTTCTTGTCCTTACTTTTAGACCATAGGACTCCATTGAATGTTGGAGAGACAGTTTTCACAGAGTGTGGAAGAAACTCTCAGTCTGTCTAACAAGATGTCCTGTTCAATAGAAGTGAAGGACAATCAAAATTTCAAAGGTAATGAAGGTTTTTTATAGAGCAAAAATATTACAGTAGCTTTTATGATGATCATTTTCATAAGGAGGAACTCTGATCTTCAAATGCTGAGGAATAATAATAAAAATACAATCCAAAAAGAACTTTTTAGTATCAGTAGTCTAGTATCTACATAAACCTATCCTCAAGTTTTACTGTGAAAGGAAAAAAAAAAAAAAAAAAACTAGCATAGCAATTGAACAACAATCATCAATGAAGGATATGTAAGAGGGTCACTGGACATATTCTTGATGCTGGGCCCAACTGCTGTGGTTATTTAGTTGAAGTTATCCTTGCCAATAGTTTAACACTCCAGAAGACAGCATGTATTTATCTCAATAGGGCTCTTTATTTTATGATGCTTTCCTCAAATGTCAACATAACTATTAAAGCAGAATTAAGGCTTTTAGACATGTTATAACTGAAATATTTTTGACACTACAGACTCTATGGTTGATGAATGTCAACTGAAAAAATACAACTACAAGCATTTTGAAAAATATGAAGGTCACAGCAGAATAACTAACTGTTCCATCCATGTCAATTACACTGCCGCCATTTGATGGGGACAGTCTTCAGGCTCAATTGAGTAGACATTGACATTTATTTATTACCAGAATCAGAAAAAGATTCTTTTCATGGTCTTAAAGTGCTTCTTTACCACAGACAAATTTTTACCTGACTGCTTTCTTCACCATGGAGATAAATATTTCCCCTTTGTAATTAGCTAATAAGAAATCTATAGAAAGATTTTGAGAGCATACACATTTCTCCCCAACATACTCTCATGAATAAAACAATTAGAATCTGTTTGAGTTTTCCCGAATCAGTTATTACTATAATAGTTGTAAAAATGATGATTTTCTAACAATCCTTCACCATTTCTTATTTGGAATTCTGCTGATTTTATTCTTAATATGTAATTATTGCCCTTAATGATTAGAAAAAAATTTATAATGGACCCCACTTTTGTGATGTTATCCACACACAACTTACTTATGAGCAATACTCAAATTCTAATTCTTTTATGGCCTTTTTTTAATGTATATATTTTATTTTAAAACATGCCATTCTAACTGGACAGTCATGTACTTGTCAACTGATCAATTATTTTGACCTGGCTAGGAAGAAAAGAGATAATAAATGTAAGTTGGGGGTGAAAGTTGTTTAGTACATTGATGTACTAAATTAACATTAAGAAGCTTGGAGGATTCTTGAGAGTCCCTTGAAGAGCAAGGAGATCAAACCAAGCAATCCTAAAAGAAATCAACCCTGAATATTCATAAGAAGGACTGATACTGAAGCTGCAGCTCCAATACTTTGGCCACTTGCTGTGAAGAGCCAGCTGTTTGGAAAACACTCTGATGCTGGGAAAGATTGAGGGCAAGAGAAGAAGAGGGCAACAGAGGATGAGAAGGTTGGATGGCCTCACTCAATACACATGAGTTTGAACAAACTCATGGAGATAGTGAAGAACAGGGAAGCCTGATGTTCTGCAGTTCCTGGGGTCACAAAAAGTCAGACACAACTTAGCACCTGAACAAAAACAACAACAACAACAAACTTGGAATTTCAACTCATTTTGTGTGTCTTTTCTATAATGTTTTACAGTGAGCCTGTTATCATTATCAAAGTTATTGCCTTCTTTTTGCCAATCTTAGGATGCTCTTTGTGAAGTAGTTTAAGTACCTTGAAATGAAGCTGTTTTCCCACCACATGTCCACATTCTTAGTCTTAATAAGGATACCATTGTTAGGATTAACCCCATGTTGATTAAAAATAAATGAATTTTGTAGTATTTGCTAAATAAATGAAGATTAAATATGATCTTTCTGGACTTTTCTCAGAATTAGAGCAGAGAATATTGTGTCTAAGTTTTAGAACAATTCTATTCTTGAAGTGTATGATAAGTTATCTCCTTAGAAATAAGAACCTGCTCTTTAAATTATTGCTATTTTAAAATATTCACAAATTTTTTGTTATGCTTACAATAAACAATGCAATATTTCAGTGACATTAGAGTGTATTTTCCAGCAGTTCATAATGACAATGATAAATACCAAAATTAAATAACTATAACTCTTAGCTTCCCTGGTGGCTCAGATGGTAAAAGCGTCTGCTTGCAATGCAGAAGACATAGGTTCAATAGCGGGGGGTCTGGAAGATCCCCTGGAGAAGGAAATGGCAACCCATTCCACTTCTCTTGCCTGGAAAATTCCATGGATGGAGGAGCCTAGTAGGCTACAGTCCATGGGGTTGCAAAGAGTCGGACATGACTGAACAACTTCACTTTCACTTTTCAACACTTTATTAAAGAAGAACTTAAGTTCAATGATTAGTACTCACTCTCTTCAGTGAAGTTTAAAAGAAACATCCCTTAACAATGAGATAAAATTCTTTCTTTTTCTCTCTCCATTAGTAACCACTAGTTTGTTCTCTGTGAGCCAGGTTCAATTTTTGTTATATTTATTCTTTTTTTTTTAGATTCTACATATAAGTGGCAATGTAAAAATATTTGTATTTCTCTATCTAACTTCACTGAACATAGTACTCTCCAGGTCCTTCCAAGTTGTTGCAAAAGTCAAAATTATATTATTTTTATATGGCTGTTTCATTGTGTCTATATAAATATGTACATAATATATATGTAAAACATATTTTTTATCCATTCATATTTTGATGGACACTTAGGTTGCTTCCATATTTGGCTATTGTAAATAATGCTGCCATGATTACTGGAGTGCACTTATATTTTCAAACTAGTGTTCTCATTTCTTTGGATATGTACCCTGAAGTGGGATTGCTGGATCAAATTATAGTGCTATTTTTAGTTTTTTGAGAAGCTTCCATACTGCTTTCAAAATGGTTGCAGCAATATATATTCCCACCAACAGTGCACTAGGGTTCCCCCTTCTCCACATCCTTGCCATCATTTGTTATTTGCACACTTTTTGATGACCCCCAATGTGACTCAGATATACAGATGACACCACCCTTATGATAGAGAGTGAAGAACTAAAGAGACTCTTGATGAAAGTGAAAGAGAAGAGTGAAAAAGTTGGCTTAAAGCTCAACATTCAGAAAACTAAGATCATGGCATCTGGTCCCATCACTTCATGGCAAATAGATGGGGAAACAGTGGAAAAAGTGGCTGACTTTATTTTTGGGGGGATCCAAAATCACTGCAGATGGTTATTGCAGCCATGAAATTAAAAGACACTTACTCCTTGGAAGGAAAGTTATGACCTACTTAGACAACATATTAAAAAGCAGAGATGTTACTTTGTCAACAAAGGTCTGTCTAGTCAAGGCTATGGTTTTTCCAGTGGTCATTTATGGATGTGAGAATTGTACTACAAATAAAGCTGAGCACAGAAGAGTTGATGCTTCTGAACTGTGGTGTTGGAGAAGACTCTTGAGAGTCCCTTGGACTGCAAGGAGATCCAACCAGTCCATCCTAAAGGAGATCAGTCCTGGGTGTTCATTGGAAGGACTGATGTTGAAGCTGAAACTCCAATACTTTGGCCACCTGATGCGAAGAGTTGACTCATTGGAAAAGACCCTGATGCTGGGAAAGATTGAGGAGAAGATTGAGGAGAGATTGAGGAGAGATTGAGGAGAAGGGGATGACAGAGGATAAGATGGTTGGATGGCATCACCAACTCAATGGACATGGGTTTGGGTGGACTCTGGCAGTTGTTGATGGACAGAGAGGCCTGGCATGCTGCAGTTTACGGGATCACAAAGAGTCAGACACGAATGAGTAACTGAACTGAACTGAACTGAATGTGACTGGTGTGAGGTGCTATCTCATTCTTGTTTTGGTGTGCAATGTTGAGCATCTTTTCATATGTCTGGTGGTCATCTGTACATTGTTTTTGGGAAAATGTCTATTCAGGTATTCTACTCACTTTTAAATTGGGTGTTTGGTTTTTTGATATTGAGTTATATGACCTTTTATTTTTTTTTAAATACTAAGCCCTTATTGGCCATATCATCTGAAAATACTTTCTCACATTCAATAGGTTATCTTTTCATTTGTCCATGGTTTCATTTGTTTTGCAAAAATTTTAAGTTTAATTAAGCCCTTTGGTTTATTTTTGTTTCTTTTGTCTTAGGAGATACATCCAATAAAATATTGCTAATATTTATGTCAAAGTGTGTTTTACGCACGTTTTCTTCTAGGAATTTTATGTTTTCAAGTCTTACATTTAGGTTTTTAATCCATTTCAACTTTATTTTTGTACATAGTGTGAGGAACCATTTTATCCTCATTTTTTTTCTGTCCAGTTTTCCCAGCACCACTTATTGAAGAGACTGTCTTTTTTTTTTCCATTGCATATTCTTGCCATCTTTGTCATAGAGTAGCAAACATTAAATGAATGGGCTGTCTGTTGAGAGAGCCATTCTGTTCCACTGATCTATGCTTCTGTTTTTATGCTAGTATCATGTTGTTTTGATTACTTTGTAGTAGCTTTGTAGCATATTCTGAAGTCTGGATTGGTTATGCCTACAGTTTTGTTCTTTTTGCTCAGGATTTCTTTGCAAGTAGTGGTTCTATATAAATTTTAAAATTATTTATTCTAAAGTTCTGTGAAAAATGCCAGGGGTATTTCAAGAGGGATTGCATTGAATATGCAGCTTGCTTTTGATAGTGTGACCATTTTAACAAGTTTAATTTTCCCAATCCATGAACATGGAATATATTTCCATTTCTTTACACCATCTTCAATTATCTTTATCAGTATTTTATAGCTTTTAGAGTACAGGTCTTTCACCTCCTTATTAAGTTTGAAGTGCTAGTTGCTCAGTCGTGCTCAACTCTTTGAGACCCTGTGGATTGTAGCCCCCCAGACTCCTCTGTCCATGGTATTTTCCAGACAAGAATACTGGAGTGGATATAGGGTTATTGTTACCATCTTTCTAAATTACATATATATGCATTAGTATACTGCCTTTGTCTTTATCTTTCTGGCTTACTTCACTCTGTATAATGGGCTCCAGTTTCATCCATCTCATTAGAACTGATTCAAATAAATTCTTTTTAATGGCTGAGTAATATTCCATGGTGTATATGTATCACAGCTTCCTTATCCATTCGTCTGCTGATAGACATCTAGGTTGCTTCCATGTACTGGCTATTATAAACAGTGCCGTGATGAACATTGGGGTGCACATGTCTCTTTCAGATCTGGTTTCTTCGGTGTGTATGCCCAGAAGTGGTATTGCTGGGTCATATGACAGTTCTATTTCCAATTTTTTAAGAAATCTCCACACTGTTCTCCATAGCAGCTGTACTAGTTTGCATTCCCACCAACAGTGTAAGAGTGTTCCCATTTCTCCACACCCTCTCCAGCATTTATTGCTTGTAGACTTTTGGATAGCAGCCATCCTGACTGGCGTGTAATGGTACCTCATTGTGGTTTTGATTCGCATTTCTCTGATAATGAGTGATGTTGCACATCTTTTCATGATGGTAACAATAACCCTATATGCAAAACAGAAAAAGAGACACAGATGTACAGAACAGACTTTTGGACTCTGTGGGAGAAGGCGAGGGTGGGATGTTTAGAGAGAACAACATCAAAACATGTATATTATCAAGGGTGAAACAGATCACCAGCCCAGGTTGGATGCATGAGACAGGTGCTTGGGGCTGGTGCACTGGAAAGACCCAGAGGGATCGGGTGGAGAGGGAGGTGGGAGGAGGGATCAGGATGGGGAATGCATGTAAATCCATGGCTGATTCATGTCAGTGTATGGCAAAAAACACTATAATATTATAAAGTAATTCACCTCCAACTAAATAGAAAAAAAAAAAAAAAAAGAATACAGGAGTGGGTTGCCATTTCCTTCTCCAGGGGATCTTCCTGACCCACATCTCCCACATTGCAAACAGACTCTTTACTGTCTGTGCTAGCTTATTACTATGTATTTCCTTATATTTTATTTTTTTTATTATATTTTAAACAATTTTTTTCCTGCTTTCTTATTAGTATATGGGAAGTTAATTATTAGTATTATTAGTTAATTATTAGTATATGGGAAAACAACAGATTTCTGTATATTAATCTTTTGTTCTGCAACTTTGCAGTTTTTGTTTATCACTTCTAATGATTTTAGGTAGAGGCTTTAAGGTTTCTATATATAGTATCATGATATCTGTAAATAACAAGTTTTACTTCTGCTTTTCCAATTTTGATGCCTTTGATTTCTTTTCCTTATTTGATTGTGCTGGCTAGGACTGGCCATATTATGTGAAGTGATATTGGTGAGAGTGGGCAAACTTTGCTTGTTTCTGAATTTAGAGATAAGTCTTTCAACTATTCACCACTGAGTGTAATGTTTGCTGAGGGATTGCCATAAACAGCCTTTATTGTTTGATATATGGTCCCTCTATTAAAACTCAACTTTCAAAAAACTAAGATCATGGCATCTGTTCCCATCACTTCATGGCAAATAGATGGGGAAACAACAGAAACAGTGACAGACACTCTTTTCTTGGGCTACAAAATCACTGCAGACAATGATTGCAGCCATGAAATTAAAAGCCAATTACTCCTTGGAAGAAAAGCTATGACCAACCTAGACAACATATTAAAAGGCAGAGACATTACTTTGCCAGCAAAGGTCCATCTAGTCAAAGCTATGGTTTTTCCAGTAGTCCTGTATGGATGTGAGAGTTGAATCATAGACAAGGCTAAAAGCTGAAGAATTGATGCTTTTGGATTGTGGTGTTGGAGAAGACTCTTGAGAGCCCCTTGGAAAACAAAGAGGTCAAACCAGTCAATCCTAAAGGAAGTCAGTCCTGAATATTCCCTGGAAGGACCGATGATTAAGCTGAAGCTTCAATGCTTGAGCCACCTGATGCGAAGAACTGTTTCACTGGACAAGACCCTGATGCTGGGAAAGACTGAAGGCAGGAGGAAAAGGGGAAGACAGAGGACAAGATGGTTGGATGGCATCACTGACTCGATGGACATGAGTTTAAGAAAGCTCCAGGAGTTTGTGATGGACCGGGAAACCTGACCTGCTGCAGTCCATGTGGTCGCAAAGAGTCGGACACAACTGAGCGAATGAACTGAACTGATACTAATACTCAATTTGGTGAGATTTTTTTTTCATGAATGAATGTTGAATTTTTTCAAATGCTTTTCTGTGTCTATTGAGATGATCATGTGATTGTATCCTTCCTTTTGCTGATGCTGTTTTTGACCCTGGAATAAATTCACCTTGATCATAGTATACAGTCTTTTATTGATTGTTGCATTCACTTTGTTAATATTTTTTTGGAGATTCTTGTTTCTATGTTCATTAGAGAGATTTAACTGAAGTCATTCTTTGTCTGGTTTTGTTATTATAGAATCAATTTGGGAGTGTTCCATCTTATTCAATTTTTTGGAATAGTTTGAGAAATATAAGTATTATTATTTCTTTATATATTTGGTAGAACTCCCCAAAGATGTTTGGTCCTGGACATTTTTTAACTGAGAATTTTTAAAACTACAAATTCAGAGGAGGAGCCAAGATGGCAGAGGAATAGGACGGGGAGATCACTTTCTCTCCCTAAAGAAAAAAAAAAAAAAGACCTATACATAGAAAACTATAAAACACTGATGAAAGAAATCAAAGAGGACACAAACAGATGGAGAAACATACCATGTTCATGGATTGGAAGAATCAATATTGTAAAAATGGCTATACCACCCAAAGCAATCTATAGATTCAGTGCAATCCCTATCAAGCTACCAACGGCATTTTTCACAGAACTAGAACAAATAATTTCACAATTTCTATGGAAATACAAAAAACATCGAATAGCCAAAGTAATCTTGAGAAAGAAGAAGGGAACTGGAGGAATCAACCTGCTTGACTTCAGACTCTACTACAAAGCCACAGTAATCAAGACAGTATGGTACTGGCACAAAGACTGAAATATAGATCAATGGAACAGAATAGAAAGCCCAGAGATAAATCCACGAACCTATGGACACCTTATCTTCGACAAAGGAGGCAAGGATATACAATGGAAAAAAGACAACCTCTTTAACAAGTGGTGCTGGGAAAACTGTTCAACCACTTGTAAAAGAATGAAACTAGAACATCTTCTAACACCATACACAAAAATAAACTCAAAATGGATTAAAGATCTAAATGTAAGATCAGAAACTATAAAACTCCTAGAGGAGAACATAGGCAAAACACTCTCCGACATGAATCACAGCAGGATCCTCTATGACCCGCCTCCCAGAATATTGAGAATAAAAGCAAAAGTAAACAAATGGGACCTAATGAAACTTAAAAGCTTTTGCACAACAAAGGAAACTATAAGCAAGGTGAAAAGACAGCCCTCAGATTGGGAGAAAATAATAGCAAATGAAGCAACAGACAAAGGATTAATCTCAAAAATATACAAGCAACTCCTGCAGCTCAACTCCAGAAAAATAAATGACCCAATCAAAAAATGGGCCAAAGAACTAAACAGACATTTCTCCAAAGAAGACATACAGGTGACTAACAAACACATGAAAAGATGCTCAACATCACTCATCATCAGAGAAATGCAAATCAAAACCACAATGAGGTACCATTACATGCCAGTCAGGATGGCTGCTATCCAAAAGTCTACAAGCAATAAATGCTGGAGAGGGTGTGGAGAAAAGGGAACCCTCTTACACTGTTGGTGGGAATGCAAACTAGTATAGCCACTATCGAGAACAGTGTGGAGATTTCTTAAAAACTGGAAATAGAACTGCCATATGACCCAGCAATCCCACTTCTGGGCATACACACTGAGGAAACCAGATCTGAATCACAGCAGAGACACATGCACCCCAATGTTCATTGCAGCACTGTTTACAATAGCCAGGACATGGAGACAACCTAGATGCCCATCAGCAGACAAATGGATAAGGAAGCTGTGGTACATATGCACCATGGAATATTACTCAGCCATTAAAAAGAATTCATTTGAATCAGTTCTAATGAGATGGATGAAACTGGAGCCCATTATACAGAGTGAAGTAAGCCAGAAAGATAAAGAACATTACAGCATACTAACACATATATGTGAAATTTAGAAAGATGGTAATGATAACCCTATATGCAAAACAGAAAAAGAGCCACAGATGTACAGAACAGACTTTTGGACTCTGTGGCAGAAGGTGAGGGTGCGATGTATCGAGAGAACAGCATGAATATTATCTATGTTGAAACAGATCACCAGCCCAGGTGGGATGCATGAGACAATTGCTCGGGCTTGGTGCACTGGGAAGACCCAGAGGAATCGGGTGGAGAGGGAGGTGGGAGGGGGGATCGGGATGGGGAATACATGTAACTCCATGGCTGAATCGTGTCAATGTATGACAAAAGCCACTGCAGTGTTGTGGAGTGGTTGGTCTCCAACTGATAAAAATAAATGAAAAATAAATAAATAAATAAAATTACAAATTCAAATTTACTGACAGTGATCTGTCTTTTCAAATTGTTTATTTCTCCTTGGTTCAGTCTTGACAAGTTGCATGCTTCTAAAAATTTGTCCGTTTCTTCTAGGTTGTTTGATTTGTTGCTTTATAACTGTTCATAATATTTTCTTATGATTTTTTGGTATCTCTCTTGTTTCAGTTGTTATTTCTCCTCTTTCATTTCTAATTTTTTATTTGTCTCCTTTTTTTTTTTTTTCTTTTATAAGCCTGGTTAAAGTTCTATCAAAGTTTATTTATGTTTTCAAAAAGCAGCTTTTGGTTTCATTGATCTTTTCTATTGTTTTCTTGGTTTCTATTTTATGTATTTCCTCTCAGATATTTATTATTTCCTTCTTTCTACTGAATCTGGAATTTTTATTTTACTAATTCCTTTAGATTTACATTAGATTGCTTATTTGAGATTTTTCTTATTTCTTGAAATAAATCTATGAACTTCTTTATCTCTATGAACTTCTTTTTTAAACTGCTTTTGCTGCATCCCATAGATTTTGTAGTGTTGTATTTCCATTTTCATTTTCATTCCACTGTCATCTCTGAGGTATTTTCTTATTTTCTCTTTGACTTCTTCATTGACCCATTGGCTTTTTAGTCATGTGTTGTTTAGTTTCCATGTATTTTTAATAAGGTTCTTATAACTCTCATATTTTAAAGGTTTAGATGGAATTGTTTTTGAAAGCATTCATGTACCATAAATTATGGTTATAGTAGTCAGAGCTCTCAATTGCACACAATTCCATTTTGGCTAGGTTACATGCTCTAAACACAATAGATATATAGAGGTTATTACAGAGTATAGAATTTTAGTAGTGCCAGAAAAGTAGAATTGAATATAAACTTCCAGTCACAATATTGAGAATCACACAGAAGAACTGGACTGAAGAGGACTAACTTCTGCTGTTGCCAGCAGTGTTCTTGTCCATATTCCAGTTTCTGGGTTCTCAAATCTATTGCAATCACTATAACTGATGTACAAAACTGGATGAGTCTGTCATGGCTTAGGCCATAGCAATACATGGCTTCCTCAGAGCCTGGCCAACTCAGAATCTTTCCTCATGCTGCTTGGTTATGAATTAGATTCTCAAGTTGGTGTATCTTCAAAATCATTTTAAGTGCAGCCTAGTTTAAAAGGAGATCAAGAAACTAAGAGTTCTGAATTTCACCTTTGAAAGGTGAAAGCCAGTAAATGGGAACTTATTAAAATGTAAAGATGGGTTTCAAAAGATGTTGGGCAACCTCCAATGGCAGATGACTTCTATATTTTTATTAAAAAAAAAAAACACGTACTTTTATGTATACATGCATAAACGCATTCATAGTGCACACAGAAAAGTCAGTCCAGGATTCAAGTTGCTCTGCTTGGTAGTTATACAGTTTTGGTAAGATATCTAACCTTTCCAAGTTTTCTCTTCTAGATGAAACTAGTGATTGCACCTACTTCATAGTGATTTTGTCAGTATTAAATGAAATATTTCATGTAAAGTTTTCAGCAATCTGCCTTGTAAATAGCAATGACTAACTAAAGGTAAGCTTTTTAATTTATCAGTTCTTATTTTATTCCCTTCTCTCTGCCCTTGGATTTTACCTTTTTTCTTTGATTCCTAATATGTAAAATTAACTAATAAGTTAGATTATAAAGGTACAGAAAAAGTGCTAAGCCTTAAAACAAGCAGGGACAAGAAGTAATTAAATCAGAAATATAGAAGTAAATCATTCCAATTTCTAGTTAGAGGCAAGTTTACCTTACAGAGTTTTTTGTTTTTTTTTTTTTCCAATGTCTTCAAAGAATATTGATTTTTCTTTTATTCATTGCAATTGGTTAGATCTTATAATGCATATGCTAAAACTTTCTCTCTGTGTTCCTGCACTGATGATAATTCAAGCTTATTCACTTACAGACTTTTTCTATAATAATTTAGCTCCCATATTAAAATTGTCATGAACAATATTTTTGTCAATCTTCAACTATGAAAACAGCGAAAAGAAAGAAAGAAAGAAAATGTCATACTTATATCTATAATTATAAACTTTATAAATAAGCCCTCTGATTTAAAATGAAGAAAAAAAAGTTTTCATAATTTTATAAGAAGCAAAATCGTCTATCAGCTGCGTTTTCTTTCCTTCTTTCTTAAAATGGGGTTTAGATTTTCTTATCAATTACAAGCAAGTTATCCAATAGTGTAAAGAAGTAGAAACACATTTCCCAAGAGTTATAAACATAATCAAAATAAATTATGTGTCAAAATTAAATCACCAATGTTCATTTGGAATGTGTATTCCACAGGGCCATCTATCATGTTTTATGTACATAGAGGACAATCAATTCTTATTTGTTGCTAGATGTGCTTTTTCCAGTCAAAAATAATAGTAAACATGTTGGTCTAGTTTACTTTATATATTCTGTTCTCTGTGGACTCTAAAAGAAAACTGTCAATAGCATTTGAAGTACCAAAGTGATTGAAAAGAAGAGCATTTTCTTCCAAAGACACTGAATACTGAATCTTTTAAAATGAAAACCTGATGCCACTTTATAATTCAACTAATCCAAAATGGTCACTTTTCAGTCAAGATTTCTTGAAGAAAAATTCTATTCATTTAAAAAATGTTGTTTATATTTGTTGAAGAAAAAAAAAAAAAAACCTGTAGAGAAAAGTAAGGTGGTAGATATATCTTTTCTAAAGTTAGAATCTTTTGCACTGTGCAAATTGCATGAGCAGATTATCTAATGAGAATCAATGTTAACTTTATATTGTAATGGGAAAATAGTAGCTGTAACATAAGTTTATCTGGCTCACTTAATATACTATTTTCTAGACTGTATAAACATTTAATCAAACACATTAAACACATGTACAGATATATGTGCTTACATGCTTAGTTTTATTACCTCTCACATTTTCAATAATAATAATAAAGATAAAAATTTATTCAGTTAAATGAAAGAAGAAATTTCTTATAAATTTGTAAAGTATACCAGAATAATCTATTCTGTCAAATTCAGACCTTAATTTTCTGTATTATATTGCCTGCAAATGTGTGGCTTTAAGCAAGGAATATAGTAGGAAGTACTGGTCCCCTCCTAACAGGTTAACTTTTGAAAGCATGCTAATGCAGTAGCAGATAATGAACATGGTGTTGTTCATTAATTAATTAATTGAGTTAAAATATTTTTTAGTAATTTCTATGTTTCAGAATGCAATTGTGCAGTAGATTGAGCATTCTTTGGGATTGTCTTTCTTTGGAATTAGAAGGAAAACTGACCTTTTCCAGTACTGTGGTCACTGCTGAGTTTTCCAAATTTGCTGGCATATTGAGTGCAGCACTTTCACAGCATTATCTTTCAGGATTTGAAATAGCTCAACTAGAATTTCATCACCTCCTCTAGCTTTGTTCATAGTGATGCTTTCTAAGACCCACCTGACTTCACATTCCATGCTGTCTGGCTCTAGATGAGTGATCACACCATCGTGATTATCTGGGTCGTGAAGATCTTTTTCTGTACAGTTCTTCTGTGCATTCTTGCCACCTCTTCTTAATATATTCTGCTTCTGTTAGGTCCATACCATTTCTGAATGAAATGTTCCCTTGGTATCTCTAGTTTTCTTGAAGATATCTCTAGTGTTTCCCAGTCTGTTGTTTTCCTCTATTTCTTTACATTGATCATTGAGGAAGGCTTTCTTATCTCTCCTTGCAATTCTTTGGAACTCTGTATTCAAATGGATATATCTTTCCTTTTCTCCTTTGCTTTTCACTTCTCTTCTTTTCACAGCTATTTGTAAGGCCTCCTCAGACAGCCATTTTACTTTTTTTGCATTTCTTTTCCATGGGGATGGTCTTGATTCCTGTCTCCTGTACAATGTCACGAACCTCCATCCACAGTTCATCAGGCACTCTGTCTATCAGATCTAGTCCCTTAAATCTATTTCTCACTTCCACTGTATAATCATAAGGGATTTGATTTAGGTCATGCCTGAATGGTCTAGTGGTTTTCCCTACTTCCTTCAATTTCAGTATGAATTTGGCAATAAGAAGTTCATGATCTGAGCCACAGTCAGCTCCCAGTCTTGTTTTTGCTGACTGTATAGAGCTTCTCCATTGTTGGCTGCAAAGAATATAATCAATCTGATTTTGGTGTTGACCATCTGGTGATGTCCATGTGTCGAGTCTTGTGTTTCAGAAACTCTTCTTAACACTGGGAATACAGAAGGTACTGGAGAAAGAAAGTGAAAGTGATGATCACTCAGTCATGTCTGACTCTTTGTGACCCCATGGACTATAGCCCTGCAGGCTTCCCTATCCATGGATTTCTCCAGGCAAGAATACTAGAGCGGGTTGCCATTCCTTTCTCCATGGTATCTTCCCAACCCAGGGGTTGAACCCAGTTCTCTTACATTGCAGGCAGATTCTTTACTGTCTGAGCCACCAGGGAAGTCTATTGGAGACATAGCAGTAAACTAAAACATAAGAACATATCCTTGCCATCATAGAATTTATTTTCTAAAAAAGGGGAAATAAATGAATAAATAAATAAATCCCCTGCATATGAACAAGTTCCATTCTGAGAGTGTGTTTGTAACTCCAATTTGTTTGTAAGTCCAATCAGGTTAGCCTAGGTACCTGACTGACACAATCGACTATATAGTACTGTACTGCAATAAGTTTTATAATGCTTTTCACACAAAT
Organism: Dama dama; assembly: GCF_033118175.1. Classification (NCBI taxonomy): domain Eukaryota; kingdom Metazoa; phylum Chordata; class Mammalia; order Artiodactyla; family Cervidae; genus Dama; species Dama dama. Next base: position 69,172,041 of record NC_083714.1, on the reverse strand, counting down.
ACTATATTAAAAAACAAACAAGAAAGAAAGCATATTTAATTTTATAGTAAAGTACCTTGAGAATTACAGTAATACAGTACAACAGCTGGCATACAGGGGCATACATCAAGTGAACATGTAAGATGAGTTACTGACTGGAGGTGGGAGAGAAGTTTAGGAAATGGTAGAACTGAAAGATCATTAGCAAAAGAAGATGGAGGGCAAGCTACAATTTCACACATGCATGATGTTAATGTCAAAGGATTTGGTTCCTTGCTGGATTCAGTTCTATCCACTCTCTTGAAAAAAATGATCCAGTGATGTCTAGGTAGTAGCATGTTTACATCTTTGAAAGTTTGCAACTTAAAGGTTAATCTTTAGGGAACTTACTGCAAACTTAATAAATGTATTATGTGACTCTGTATAATACACAAAAATGTTAGATAATAGATATTGATAAAGGCAAAGAGAAAAAGAAGCAGAGAAGGAAGATAAAAAGTTCATATGAGAGCTGACATTTATTTAGTGTGGCTAAGGAAAGCCTTACTGAAGAGGATGCACTTGAGTAAAATCTGAAGGAAGAAAGGTGTTAATCATGCCAGTGTTCCATGATTGAGTGCTGAAGACAACTTCAAAATTTCAGAGGCAAGCTCAAGTTTTATTCTATTTAACTAACTGGCAGGAACCAGTGTTCCTGGACTTGAATAAATTAAGTGGAGGGCAAGAGGAGATGAAGATAATGGTGACCTCCTTCAAAAGATCCCATGTATGTACTGCTACATTCAATGCTCCCAATCCTGCAGCAGGCCACCACAAACCCACACCTCCACTGGAGATTCCTGGACATTCACAGGCAAGTCTGGGCCAGTCTCTTGTGGGTTCACTGTTCCTTCTCCTGGGCCCTGGTGCTCAAGTTTCTGTTTGTGCCCTCCAAGAGTCTATTTCCCAGCCCTGTGTAAGTTCTGGCAGTTCTATGTGGGGTTAATGGTGACCTACTCCGAGAGGGCTTATGCCATACCCAGGTCTGCTGCACCCAGAGCCCCTGTCTCTGTGGCAGTGCGCTGATGACCCATACCTCCACAGGAGACACTCAAACACAGTTCCGTCTCAGTCTCTATGGGATCCCTGGGTTCTGGAGCACATAGGGTTTGTCTGAACCTTCTGAGCATCTCTGGCAGGAATGGAGTTTGATTCAAAATGTGAATTTGCCCCTCCTACCATCTTGCTGGAGTTTAACCTTTGCCCTTGACTGTGGGGTATATCCTCACAGCCGCTCCAGCACTTACTGTCTTACTGGTGTTTCCCTGACTTGGACATGCAGTATCTCCACATGGCCGGTCCAGTAAAGCACAGCTACTGCTCCTGACCTTGGACATGAGGTATGTCCTCTCAGCCACTCACTGCTCCAGTGCCACACAGGGAGGGAACACAGTTCCACCCATCAACAGAAAATTGGATCAAAGATTTACTCAGCATGGCCCTGCCCATCAAAACAAGACCCAATTTCCCTCTCAATCAGTTTTTCCCATCAGGAAGCTTCAATAAGGCTCTTATCCTTCTCCATCAGAGGGCAGACAGACTGAAAATCACAATCACAGAAAACTAACCAATCTAATCACATGGACCACAGCCTTGTCTGACTCAATGAAACAATGTGCCATGCCATGTAGGGCCATCCAAGAAGGACAGGTCATGGTGGAGAGTTCTGACAAAACGTGGTCCACTGGAGAAGGGAATGGCACACTGCTTCAGTATTCCTCCATTGAGAACCCCATGAACACTATAAAGAGGCAAAAAGATAGGACACCAAAAGATGAACTCCCCAGATCGGTAGGTGCCCAATATGATACTGGAGATCAGTGGAGAAATAACTCCAGAAAGAATGAAGAGATGGAGCCAAAGCAACAACAACACCCAGTTTTGGATGTGACTAGTGATGGAAGCAAGGTCCGATGCTGTAAAGAGCAATATTGTATAGGAACCTGGAATGTTAGGTCCATGAATCAAGGCAAATTGGAAGTGGTCAAACAGGTGATGGCAAGAATGAACGTCAACATTTTAGGAATCAGTGAACTAAAATGGACTGAAATGGGTGAATTTAACTCAGATGACCATTATATCTACTACTGTGGGCAAGAATCCCTTAGAAGAAATGGAGTAGCCATCAGAGTCAACAAAAGAGTCCAAAATGCAGTACTTGGATGCAATCTCAAAAATGACAGAATGATCTCTGTTTCCAAGGCAAAGCATTCAATATCACGGCAATCCAAGTCTATGCCCCGACCAGTGACGCTGAAGAAGCTGAAGTTGAAAGGTTCTATGAAGACCTACAAGACCTTTTAGAACTAACAGCCCAAAAAAGATGCCTTTTTTATTATAGGGGACCAGAATGCAAAAGTAGGAAGTGAAAAAAAAAAAAAAAAAAACCTGGAGTAACAGGCAAATTTGGCCTTGTGGTACAGAATGAAACAGGGCAAAGGTTAATTGAGTTTTGCCAAGAAAGTGCACTAGTCCTAGCAAACACTCTCTTCCAACAATACAAGAGAAGACTCTACACATGGACATCACCAGATGGTCAACACTGAAATCAGATTGATCATATTCTTTGTAGCCATAGACGGAGAAGCACTATACAGTCGGCGAAAACAAGACCAGGAGCTGACTGTGGCTCAGATCATGAACTCCTTATTGCCAAATTCAGATTTCAATTGAAGAAAGTAAGGAAAACCACTAGACCATTCAGGTATGACCTAAATCAAATCCCTTACGATTATACAGTGGAAGTGAGAAATAGATTTAAGGGACTAGATCTGATAGACAGAGTGCATGATGAACTATGAATGGAGGTTCATGACATTATACAGAAGACAGGAATCCAGATCATCCCCAAGAAAAATAAATGCAAAAAAGCAAATGGCTGTCTGAGGAGGCCTTACAAATAGCTGTGAAATAAGAGAAGGGATAAGCAAAGGAGAAAAGGAAAGATATATCCATTTGAATGCAGAGTTCCAAAGAATAGCAAGGAGAGATAAGAAAGCCTTCCTCAGTGATCAGTGCAAATAAATAGAGGAAAACAGCAGAATGGGAAAGGCTAGAGATCTCTTCAAGAAAATTAGAGATATCAAGGGAACATTTTATGCAATGATGGGCTCAATAAAGGACAGAAATGGTATGAACTTAACAGAAGAAGAAGATATTAAGAAGAGGTGGCAAGAATACACAGAAGAACTGTACAAAAAAAGATCTTCATGACCCAGATAATCATGATGCTATGATCACTCACCTAGAGCTAGACATCCAGGAATGTGAAGTTAAATGGGCCTTAAGAAGCATCACTATGAACAAAGTTAGTGGAGGTGATGGAATTCCAATTGAGCTAATTCAAATCCTAGAAGATGGTGCTGGGAAAGTGCTGCACTCAATATGCCAGCAAATTTGTAAAACTCAACAGTGACCACAGGACTGAAAAAGTCAGTTTTCATTCCAATCCCAAAGAAAGGCAATGCCAAAGAATGTTCAAACTACCACACAACTTCACCCATCTCACACACTAGTAAACTAATGCTCAAAATTCTCCAAGTCAGGCTTCAACAGTACGTGAACTGTGAACTACCAGATGTTCAAGCTGGTTTTAGAGAAGGCGGAGGATCCAGAGATAAAATTGCAACATCTGCTGGATCATCAAAAAAGCAAGAAAATTCCAGAAAAACATATATTTCTGCTTTATTGAATATCCCAAAGCCTTTGACTGTGTTTATCACAATAAACTGTTGAAAATTCTCAGAGATGGGAATACCAGACCACCTGACCTGCCTCTTGAGAAATCTATATGCAGGTCAGGAAACAACAGTTGGAACTGGACATAGAAAGCAGACCGGTTCCAATTAGGGAAAGGAGTACATCAAGGTTGTATATTGTCACCCGGCTTATTTAACATGTATGTGGAGTACATCATGAAAAACGCTGGGCTGGAGGAAACACAAGCTGGAATCCAGATTGCCAGGAGAAATATCAATAACCTCAGATATGCAGTTGACACCACCCTTATGGAAGAAAGCAAAGAAGAACTAAAGAGTCTCTTGATTAAAGTGAAAGAGGAGAGTGAAAAAGTTGGCTTAAAGTTCAACATTCAGAAAACTAAGATCATGGTATCTGGTCCCATCAGTTCATTGCAAATCGATGGGGAAACAGTGGAAACAGTGGCACATTTTATTTTATTTTATTTTATTGGCTCCAAAATTACTGTAGATGGTGATTGCAGTCATGAAATTAAAAGATGCTTACTCCTAGGAAGTAAAGTTATGATCAATCCAGACAACATGTTAAAAAGCATTAATATTACTTTGCCAACAAAGGTCCATCTAGTCAAGGCTATGGTTTTCTCAGTAGTCATGTATGGTTGTGAAAGTTGGAGTATAAGAAAGCTGAGTGCCTAATAATTGATGCTTTTGAACTGTGGTGTTGGAGAAAACTCTTGAGAGTCCCTTGGACTGCAAGGAGATCCAACCAGTCCATCCTAAAGGAAACCAGTCCTGAATATTCATTGGAAGGACTGATGCTGAGACTGAAATTCCAATACTTTGGTCACCTGATGCGAAGAGCTGTCTCATTTGTAAATACCCTGATGCTGGGAAAGATTGAAGGCAGGAGGAGAAGGAGAAGAGGATGAGATGGTTGGATAGCATCACAGATTCAACGGACATGAGTTTGAGTAAACTCCAGGAATTGGTGATGGACAGGGAGGCCTGGCGTGCTGAGATCCATGGGGTCACATAGAGTCAGCTATGTCTCTGTGACTGAAGCGAACTGAAGAGGAAATGGGTCAGAATTGATAGTATTCCAGTTAAGGATTCTTTTTTTGTCAGGATAATGAGCTCATCTTTTATTTTGATGAGACATAAAACAGCAACTACCAACTTCTAGTATCTTGTTTCTCCATAGCAATAATTACTGTAGACCTACAACAAAATGAAAACAATAACAATAGTTGCTTGAAAATATTGAAAAATAACCAAGAACAGGCAGAGATTGAAGAGAATTCAACTCTTGAACTAGTGAAGCCAGACCAAGGGAGATCCACATCTACTAAAGGCTTTTCCCTTTAGATGAATCCCCAGTTCTCACATACTTGGGAGATGGGGTTCTAATTGGGTGAAAGAAGAGAGTTGGTGTGGAAACAGAGAAGATATTCTAGAAAGAAGGGAGACAGAAATGGAACCTTCACAATTCCCAACTAAATTCCCTTCAAATCTTTTGCTTTTGAATCTTAAACTTCCATGCACAAAAATGAGACTTCAAATAAAGTAGTGGAAAAGAACAGATGATATCTGCAAGAACTGAAAAGAGATTTTATTATCTATTTTAATTTGAAAATCAAAGTTTGGAATTCAAAATACAATGAGTTAAAGAGGCTTGGTAAAAATCTTTGATTTTCCATTGAAAACCCAGAAGAGTATACTTAAGAAATATAGACCATGTTCAGAGCGTATAACATATATCCTAGAAAGTATAAAGCCAAAATAAGTCCACCCTAACAAAACCTAAATCCATGCCTCCATAACGCCATGTTGATTCATTAAATTACAACTCAACACACTTCAGAGAAACATCATAGAATCTAGAGTTTCTATAATATATCATCTGCAATGTCCTGTACACAATAAAACATTGGTAGTCAGGCAAAGAAGCTGGAAAATGTGAGTCATGGTCAAGAGAAAAACAGTTAATAGAAACAGAACCTCAGGCATCTTAGATTTAGCAGACAAGGACTTTAATACAGCTATGATAAATATGTTAATAGTTGGTTTACTGGGTAAAATGGTGCAAAATTTCAGGAGAGATATAGAAACTGTAGAAAGGAATAGAGATCATTGAACTAAAAAAAAAAAAAAAAAACACTCTCTGAAGCTTTGGGGTTAAAATTTGATTAGTCAAAATAAAGAATGAATGAACTTAAAGATAGGGCAATAGTAACTATTCACACAGATACAAGGAAGAAAAAAGATTGAAATATAAAGTTGACAGAGCTTCAGTTATGTATAGTATCAGTCAGCCTAGCATGTATGTAGTTGAAATCCCAAAAGGAGAGAAACGTTTAAATGGGGTCAGAAATATTTCAGGAAACACTGAACAAAAAATTTCAAAATTTTATCGACAAAGGGCAACAAAGATGTGCTAGAAGCTCAGTAAAACCAAAACAGGATAAATATAAAAAACCACCACATTTTTAGAGAAACACTGGAACTTGGAGCAATGAATTACAATATAACTCAGTTGAAGGTTCTTTGTGTATCTCCAGCTTTCCACAGTGATTGTTATGGTGATTTCCTACTCTTCCACACATGTATGTATAGTCTTAATAATAAATCTCCATTAATTTTGGTTTGTGTATTTTCAAAGGGTAAATCTCATCATTGGGGTCAGTTTACCATGAATTAAGAGTTCTTTTCTTTCTTTCTAACCACGATGACTGTAAGTCTGTCATGTCCATCAGAGCTGCTGCTAGCCCACTTGGGCTTCTGTGCAGAAATAGAAAAAGCCACATCTTGCCTAGAGCAGATGCAATCCTTAACCAGGGCACAATGTTACATGAACAGAGCAGTTTGATTTTCAGATTCTCTTGCTGTTTGATTACAGGATTCTTGTTCAGTGAACAAACTTTAAAATAGTTCTTAGCATCCTTGTGTAACAGTATCTTTTTCAGTAAGTATGTATGCAAGTGTGCATGTTGCATGTATGTACATCTTTATGTATGGGTATATAAGTAGTAATTGAGAGAATTGTGAAGGAAGAACTCACTATATAAGAGGGGAAAAAAGAAGAAGTCTTCAGAGTGGATGGTGCCTGACCTTTTCCTTCTGCAATAATAGGATCACAGCAAAGATGCATTTTGTTCTGTGCCCAGTTTTCATTATTAGGTTTATTCATTATTTATTTATATTTTCTAAATCCAATAATACTCCAGCAATCATAATTAGAAATAGTTGCATTGAGAAAGAAGTCCTTCAATGGGTTGATCATAAAATCTGGGAGTAAATTTATTGCTCCAATTTTAAACTTCACATTTCACTAATTAGAACAGTATATAACTGATTATCAAAAAGGAGAAATACTTCAAATGTCAATTTTAAAGGAAAATGCCATTTATAAATCCAATTGTGTGAATTGATTGCTTATTTTTTGCTTTAGTGGAAAACTGAGTAATTTCTATAAATAGTTGTTAACATTATCATATAATTTATAATGCATAGGAAATACCTTCAGGACTTCAGAGATTGAACCCAATTACCTGAAAATACATTTAATAGTACACCATCAATCTCTATTATTGCTTATCATGAGTAAAGTCAATGGAATTCAACCTACCATGAAATTTTTAAAGAAATTATAAGTCTAATGTTTAATTAATAGCAGTTCTTTGCATCAACTTTTCACAAACTGTAGCATCATCCTACCACTTTCAACAGAAAAATAATCTACCACCACCACCCTATACTCAGCAAATAGTCTCTGCTTAATTAACTCCATATAGTTTGAGTTTCTCTGCAATGATAATAATAGGGAATGTTGATCCATATTACTTTACTTTGGAAATTCAGGCAATATTAACATATATGTATGTATGTGTATATACATATATATAATTGAAAATCTAAATAACATATTAAATATGTGTAGGTTACTGTGTGTTAATTATATCTGTATAAATCTACCTATGTATTAAATATGTTTAATATATAATAACTTTATTGACCTTTGTTACTCCAGACTTTCATATAAATGATATCATTGCATATACCACTTTTTTCTATTTTCTTTTACTCATCATAATTATTTTAAGATTTATTCATGCTGTTGCCTGCATAACCATTCTCTTCCTTTTTATTGCTAGTTAACATTTTATTGTATGGATATATTAGTTTGTTCATTCTTTCACCTGTTGATGAATAATAACCCTGTTGGGTTATTTCCACTTTTTGGCTCTTACACATAAAGCTGCTATGTGCATTCATGTACAATGCACTTATTGTACATTGTAATCAAATGAATACTTATTTCCTTTGATTTTAGGTAAATACCTAAGAGTTATATGACTTGATCATATAGTAAGTTTAACATTTTAGGAAATCACTGAATTTTTTGACAGTAGTTGTACCATTTAACATAGTATATGAAGGTTGCATGGGAGATTTACTTACTTCACATACATACCAGTACTTGATACTGCCTATTTTATTGCAGCCATGTTATTGGATATGTTATGCTATTTCAGTTGAAAAGAATCTGTATTCTGCTGCTTTAGGGCAGAGCCATATTCAGGTTTCCGTTCAGCCCCTCAGTCGTGTCTGACTCTTTCTGACCCCAGGGACTGGAGCAAGCCAGGCTTACCTGTCCATCACCAAACCCCGGAGCTTGCTCGAACTCATGTCTATCAAGTCGGTGATGCTATCCAACCATCTCATCCTCTGTCGTTCCCTTCTCCTCCTGCCTTCAATCTTTCCCAACACTAGGATCTTTTCCAATGTCTGTTCTTCGCATCAGGTGGCCAAAGTACTGGAGTTTCAGCTTCAGCCTCAGTCCTTCCAGTGAATATTCAGGACTGATTTCCTGTAGGATGGACTGATTTGATCTCCTTGCAGTCCAAGGGACTCTCAAAAGTTTTCTCCAACACCACAATTCAAAAGCATCAATTCTTCAGCCCTCAGCTTTCTTTATAGTCCAACTTTCACATCCATACATGACTACTGGAAAAACCATAGCTTTGAATAAGCGGACTTTTCTTGGCAAAGTAGTGTCTCTGCTTTTTAATATGCTGTCTATGTTGGTCATAACCTTTCTTCCAAGGAGCAAGGGTCTTTTAATTTCATGGCCGCATTCACCATCTGCAGTGATTTTGGAGCCCAAGAAAATAAATTCTGTCACTGTTTTCATTGTTTCCCCATCTATTTGCCATGAAATGATGGGACCAGATGTCATGATCTTAGTTTTCTGAATGCTGAGCTTTAAGACAGGTTTTTCACTCTCCTCTTTCATTTTCATTAAGAGGCTCTTTAGTTCTTCTTCGCTTCCTGCCATGAGGGTGGTATCATCTGCATATCTGAGGTTCTTGATATGTCTCCTGGCAATCTTGATTCCAGCTTGTGCTTCATCCAGCCCAGCATTTCACATGATGTACTCTGGATAGAAGTTAAATAAGCAGAGTGACAATATACAGCCTTGACATACTCCTTTCCCCATATGGAACCAGTCTGTTGTTCCATGTCTGGTTGTTGCTTCTTAACCAGAATACACATTTCTCAGGAGGCAGGTAAGATGGTCTGATATTCCCATCTCTTTAAGAATTTTCCACAGTTGGAACTACATATATATATATTCCATCTGATCTAACGTAAATGTCATTTAAAGTCAATTTTTTTCATATTGATTTTATGTCTGGATGATACGTCCATTGTTGTAAGTGAGATGTTTAATTTTAAGTCCTCTACTTTTATTGCATTACTATCAATTTCTCCCTTTATCTGTTAATATTTGCTTTCTGTGGGAAAATGTTGTAAACATATATGCTCCCATGTTGTGAGCATATATTAATACACTGACAATTGCTATATCTTCTTGAATTAAACCTTGATCATTTCTTTATTTCTTGTTATACTCTGTTTTAAAGTCTATTTTGTGTAATATAAGTGATATTACCCTTTCTGTTTGTTTCCATTTGAATAGAACACTTGTTTTTAACCTTCACTTTCAGTCTGTGTGTGTCTTTAAATTTGAAGTGAGTCTCTAATATGCAGCATATGCATGAATCTTGTTCTTGTATCCACTTAACCTCTCTGTGTCTTCTCATGGAAGTATTCAGTACATTTACTTTTAAAGTGATTATTGATAGGTATGTACTTATTGTCATTGTTTCATTGTTTTCTTTCTTTTTTTTTTTTTTTTTTTTTTTGTTTCTTCTCTTTCTTTTCTCTGGTCTCTTCTCTTTGCTGTCTGATTATTTTCTTTAATGTTATATTTAGGTTCTTTTGTCTGTATTTTTGTGTATGTATTTTGTGTTCTTGGTTTGTGATTACATGGAGGTTCATAAATATTGACCTACATATACATAACAGTATATTTTAAGCTGATAGTCACTTAAGTTTGAATGTATTCTAAAAGTTCTACCTTTTTATTACCTCTCATTTTATTTTTGCCATTATATTTTACATCTCATTTTGTATTTCCTTTAATTACTTAATATAGCTATAATTGGTTTTACTACTTTTGTCTTTTAACCTTTATGCTAGATTTTTAAGTAGCTCATCCATTGCTTTTTCTATTTTATTTATTTATTTATTTATTTTTTGTTCAATCACTCAGTAAGGTCCAACTCTTTGCAACCCCATGGACTGAGGCACGCCAGACTTCCCTGTCCACCATCTCCCAGAGCTTGCTCAAACTCATGTCCATTGAGTTTGTGATGCCATATTTACCTTAATCAGTGAGAATTTTTCTTTTTTCTAGTTTTGTTTTTTTCTGCTTAATGGAGACTCTAACATTTTTATAAGGCCATTATAGTGATGACGTACCCCTTCATATTTTGCTTATCTGGGAAATATTATATCTCCTTCAATTCTTAGTGATACTAATAACATTTCTGAGTAACTATTACTGGTTGTAACATTTTTTTTCCTTTCAACACTTAAAGCATATCATGCCAGTCCCTTATGGCCCACAATATTTCTTCTGAGAAAACAGCTGACATTCTTATAGAGATGCATTGTTTTTCTCTTGCTGCTTTTAAAATTATCTTTTTATCTTTAATATTTGCCATTTTAATTATGATATGTCTTTTGTGGACCTCTCTGGGTTCATCTTGTTTGGGATTTTCTGTGCATCATGGACCTGGTTATCTGCTTTCTTCTCTAAGTTAGAGAAATTTTCAGTCATATTTTTATCAAGTAAGTTTTGTACCATTTTCTCTCTTTTCCTTCTGGGACCTCTATAATGTGGAGTGAGTATGTTTGATGTCAGAGGTCTCAAACCAGTCTTATTATTTTAATGATTTCTTCTTTTTGCTGATTTGACTAGGTGATTTCCACTATTCTATCACTGATCCACTTTCCTGTATCATATAATTTGTTGTTGATTTCCTCTAGTGTATTTTTCATTTGCTTATTGTAATCTTCAGTTCTGATAGGTTCTTTCTTCTATTTCCTTACACGTATTTGAAGCTCTCACTCTGTCCTTGCATTCCTCTTCCTAATTCATTGAGCATCTTTATAATCATGACTTTTAACACTTTACTGGGTAAATTACTTATCTCTGTTTCTTTGGAGTTTCTCTGGGGTTTTATCTTGTCCTTTTGCTTGGAACATGTTTTTCTGTCTCCTCATTTTGTTTGGCATTCTGGTTCTGATCTTATGAATTAGCTCTTGTCTTGAAGGTGTGGTCTTGTATAGGAACTTCCCCTGTATAGACTGCCTATCGCAGGCATCTTAAACAGGCTAGCTGGAGCTGGAGCAGAGTCTATATGTAAGTGTTAATTTAATAAGTCCATAGGAGGAGATACATTCAGAATCTTCCAAAACCTCCATCTTGGACCAGAATCAGAAATAGTTTCTTAGTTTCATATTTATATTCACTGCTACTGTATAGAAATACAATTGATTTTTTTTTTTTTTTACCATGACCAGTGGCTTGCAGAATCTTAATTCCTTGACCAGGGAATGAATCAGTGTCCTCAGCAGTGAAAGTGAAAAGTCCTAACCACAAGGGATTCCCACAATTGATCTTTGTGTACTGATTGGTATCCTGTTACTTTTCTAAATTAACTTATTTGTTCTAGTAGTGTTCTTATACATTTCCTCTGATTTACTACTTAGATGACAATGTCATCTGCAAGTAAAGACAGTTTTTACTTACTTCCTATCTGGATACCTTTTATTTCTTTTTCCTATCTGACTATACTGACTAGATCTCTGGTCCAGTATTGAAGTTGTGCGAGTGGACATACCTGTCTTGTTCCTGATCTTAGGGGGAACACTTCTAGTCCACTGTAAGTATATATGGTGCCCTGAAACACAGTGGCTTTCACAGGAATATAATATCTCTCTCCTTACTGAAGGATGTTTGGCAATATCTAGAACATCAATGATTATCAAAACTGAGGAAGAGCTACTGGTACATAGTGGGTAAATGTTGGGAACATGGATTGACACCTTATAATGCACTAAATAGCCACCCATCTCAACACAAAGACTTACCTGTCTCAAAATATCAATAATGCCTAAGTAGAGAAACCTAATTGAAATTTTTGTCCTTTATGTTGAGAAAAGAAAGTTATTACTTATGATTATAGCATGGCTAGAAATATTTAAAATGGTCTTTGACTACAGTCATAATTTATATAATTTGTGTTTGTTTTAAACATTCACTGCTTGTGTAAGTAGGACATGTGGGCATATTCATATCCAAATGTAACAATGTTTCAGTCAATTCAGTTTCTTCTCCATAATTCTTATGGATTAACTGCCTATTTCTAGTTTTTCTTTTTTATTTTTTTTTTAAAGCAGGAAAAAAGAAGGGCAGTATTATTCAAATCAATAAAGGATATTTTTTACAAAGCACTTTTGAATACTCAAGAAAAATCATTAAAAAGTAAAAGATATACAGTCTCATTGAGTACACAATGTAACATTTTTATGTGTAAGTAATTTATAAAGACATACACGGTCTCCACCAGTTGCCAAGTAGCTAAATAGCTAGCCATGGCTTAGATTCTACTACCAGTGCAGCTAATAACAAATCTCTTCAGCACTCTTCCATCTCCAAGCTCTAAAGCCATCACCAAATAGTGGTAATAATGCAGTTTGTATCAGATAAGATTCTCTTTCTCCCATTAGACATAATTTCCTTGAGGAAATGAACTAGTTTGTTGATCACTGTATGCTTAATACCCAGAAAAGAAACTGGTACATGCGTGCGTACACACTAAGCCACCTCAGTTCTGTCTGACTCTTTGTGACCCTATGGACTGTAGCCTACCAGGCTTCTCTGTCCATGGGATTCTCCAGACAGGAATCCTGAAGTGGGTTGCCATGCCCTCCTCCAGAGGATCTTCCTGACCCAGGGATCAAACCCCCCTCTCTTATGGCTCCTGCATTTCAGGCGGATTATTTACCACTGAGCTACCTGGGAAGCCTACCTGGTACATAGTAGTTGCATAATAGATATTTGTTGAATTGAATTGAACTTATCAGTATACTAGTGACTTGATATCTGTGTTATGATAACTTCTAGGTATTCAGAGGTAGGACTTCAATGATTTTTGCCTTTGACATGCTGGAGTGACCCCTGTTTAGGTAATAGGTCTGACAATCACCCCACTGTCACCATTTATCTTTCTTTAAGACAATCATAATACTATATCAGAAAAAATTTCTTAAAAATTTGATAGCTAACAAATATTAACTAATATAAGAAAACCCACTGCAAACAGTTTATATTGTTGCCTAATTTGAAGCTTAATTCTGTCTTTTTGATACCATAGGATATACCTATGTTTCATCACAAGCCTTATACTGGTAAAAAATGTACTTAAGAAGAGGTAATATATTCTTCACTCTTGTATCAATCTTTGGAAATTTATAAATAGATTTAATAAACTTACAAGCAGCCTATCATCTTGCCTGTTAATCTAATGAATAATTTAATCAAAATAATACATAAAATTAAGCTAGACTTAGGTAATTACATTAGTAGGTCAGTGATGATCTACTTGAGAAAAGATAAGCTTTTATATGGAAGATTTGACTTATTTTCATTACTAAAACTTTCTTTCAGTTAAATGGCACTTACATATACTTTTCTCTAGCTGATTCATTTTATAATTAATGTGCACATCAATAAGACATATTTAACCATTTATAGAATTATACAATAAACTCTATGTTTCAAAAATATAAGCCAATGATTTCTATGTTCTAGATGAATAAAATTCCACACAGAGAAGTGTTTAGATAATGCTAATAACAACAACCCATACTTATCATTAAGGTAGTAGAAACCAAGTAGAATATATTTTATCTTTGCCTAGACCATAGTAGTATGAAATGTATATCTCCTTCCTTTTTAATCATGATTCTGTAATACTTGAAACAGAGTAATAATTTCAGTATTTGTGTAAGGAACATAATGCTCACAGAAGCCATCTTAAATGAGCCAAAGAAACAAATATTTAATCAAACAAAGGAAACAGTAGAAATCATTTTATCAAAGGAAAGTTTATTTTGGTCAACAAATCTATTTTGAGTCAGGACAAATGAATTATTTCTTCATAGTGCAAATAATATTTTAGGTTATTTTAAAAAGTCACAAAACAAATCTCATTCTAGTTACTGAGTTACTGTTCTGGTTGTTTAAGATTTACTGGAAACCTCTCAAGGCTATAATTTAGATTTGACAGCAATCAGTGTTTGCGGTCTTCTTTAGTAAGGTTAAAGTTGTATTTAGGCTCTAACTTTTCTGACTACATTTGTCATTACTGTATTAAAGCAGCTTCCCTGGTGTCTCAGATCATAAAGAATCTGTCTGTGATACAGGAGATTCTGGTTCAATCCCTGGTTCAGGAAGATATCCTGAAGAAGGGAATGACTACCCACACCAGTATTCTTGCCTGGAGAATTCCATGGACAGAGGAGCCTGGCAGAGTCGATAGGGTCAGAAAAACCACAAAGAGTTGGGCAACACTAAATGACTAACACATTCACTTTCTTTCCTTTGACTTTGTCACTCAAACTCATGTATACAGATATTTGGTGATTAAACCACATTATACCATATGGACACAATGGTCTTATTAAAAGTACAAACTATGTAAATTAGATACAAACACTGTATTTTGTCACTTATATGCAGAATCTATAAAATAAAACAAAGAAACGAATATAACAAAACAGAAGCGGACTCACAGATATGGAGAACAAGCTAGTGGTTACCAGTGGGAAAAGAGAAGGGGGAAGCAAAATAATAGGAAGTAGGGTGAGGCAGCCGTGATGGCACAGAAGTGTGGCCAAGAGGAGCTACCCCACGTCCAATGTCAGGGGCGAAGGCTGAAAGGAGCTACTCCACATCCAAGGTAAGGAGCAACAACTGTGCTTTGCTGGGGCAGCCGTGAAGAGATACCACAGGTGCAAGGTAAGAAAAACCCAAGTAAGATGGTAGGCACTGAGAGAGGGCATCAGAGGGAACACAGACTGAAACCACAATCACAGACAACTAGCCAATCTGATGACACGGACCACAGCCTTGCCTAACTCAATGAAACTAAGCCATGCCATGTGGGGTGACCCAAGATGGGCAGGTCATAGTGGAGAGGTCTGACAGAATGTAGTCCACTGGAGAAGGGAATGGCAAACCACATCAGTATTCTTGCCTTGAGAACCCCATGAACAGTATGAGGCAAAAAGATAGGACACTGAAAGATGAACTCCCCAGGTGGGTAGGTGCCCAATATGCTACTGGAGATCAGTGGAGAAATAACTCCAGAAAGAATGAAGAGATGGAGCCAAAGCAAAAACAGCAGCCACTTGTGGATGTGACCGGTGATAGAAGCAAGGTCTGATGATGTAAAGAGCAATATTGCATAGGAACCTGGAATTTTAGGTCCATGAATCAATGCAAATTGGAAGTGGTCAAACAGGTGATAGCAAGAATGAACATCAACATTTTAGGAATCAGTGAACTAAAATGGACTGGAATGGGGGAATTTAACTCAGATGAACATTATACCTACTACTGTGGGCAGGAATTCCTTGGAAGAAATGGAGTAGCCATCATAGTCAACAAAAGACTGAAATGCAGTACTTGGATGCGATCTCAAAAATTACAGAATGATCTCTGTTTGTTTCCAGGGCAAACGATTCAACAAAACGGCAATGCAAGTCTATGCCCTGACCAGTAATGCTGAAAAAGCTGAAGTTGAACAGTTCTAAGAAGACCTACAAGACCTTCTAGAGCTAACACCCAAAAAAGATCCTTTTCATTATAGGGACTAGAATGCAAAAGTAGGAAGTCAAGAAGCATCTGGAGTAACATGCAAATTTGGCCTTGTAGTACAGAATTAAGAAGGACAAAGACTAACAGAGTTCTCCCAAGAGAATGCACTGGTCATAGCAAACACCCTCTTTCAACAACACAAGAGAAGACTCTACACATGGACATCACCAGATGGTCAACACTGAAATCAGATCGACTATATTCTTTTCAGCCAAAGATGAATAAGCTCTATACAGTCAGCAAATACAAGACTGGGAGGTGACTGTGACTCAGAACATGAACTCCTTATTGTCAAATTCAGACTGAAATTGAAGAAAGTGGAAAAACACACTAGACCACTCAGGTATGACCTAAATCAAATCCCTTATTACTCTACAGTAGAAGTGAGAAATAGATTTAAGATCTGATAAACAGAGTGCCTGATGAGCTATGGACGGAGGTTCGTGATATTGTACAGGAGACAGGAATCAAGACCATCACCAAGGAAAAAAAAAAGCAAAAAAGCAAAAGGGCTGTGAGAGGAGGTCATACAAAGAGTTGTGAAATAAGGGAATTGAAAAGCAAAGGAGAAAAGGAAAGATATATCCATTTAAATTCAGAGTTCCAAAGAATAGCAAGGAGAGATAAAAAAAACCTTCCTCAGCGAGCAATGAAAGAAATAGAGAAAAACAATAGAATGGGAAAGACTAGAGATCTCTTCAAGAAAACTAGAGATACCAAGGGAACATTTCATGCAAAGATGGGCTCAATAAAGGACAGAATTTGTAGGGACCCAACAGAAGCAGAAGATATTAAGAAGATGTGGCAAGAATGCACAGAAGAACTGTACAGAAAAGTTCTTCATGACCCAGATAATCACGATTGTGTGATCACTCACCTAGAGCCAGACATCATGGAATGTGAAGTCAAGTGGGCCTTAGAAAATATCACGAGGAACAAAGCTAGTGGAGGTGATGAAATTCCAGTTGAGCTATTTTAAATCCTGAAAGATGATGCTGTGAAAGTGTTACACTCAATATGCCAGCAAATTTGGAAAACTCAGCAGTTTTCCAGGCCACAGGAAAAGGTCAGTTTTCATTCCAATCCCAAAGAAAGGCAATCCCAAAGAATACTCAAACTACCACACAATTGTATTCATCTCACACACTAGTAAAATAATGTTTAAAGTTCTCCAAGCCAGGCTTCAGCAATATGTGAACCATGAACTTACAGAAGTTCAAGATGGTTTTGGAAAAAGCAGAGGAACCAGAGATCAAGTTGTCAACATCTGCTGGATCATCAAAAAAGGAAGAGAATTCCAGAAAAAAAAAAAAAAAAAAACATACGTTTCTGATTTATTGACTATGCCAAAGCCTTTGACTGTGTGGATCACAATAAACTGTGGAAAATTCTGAACAAGATGGGAATACCAGACCACTTGACCTGCCTCTTGAGAAACCTGTATGCAACTCTGGAAGCAACAGTTAGAACTGGAAATGAAACAACAAACTTGTTCAAAATAGGAAAAGGAATACATCAAGGCTGTATATTGTCACCTTGCTTATTTAACTTACATGCAGAGTACATCATGAGAAACACTGGGCTGGAGGAATCACAAGTTGAAATCAAGATTGCCGGGAGAAATATCAATAACCTCAGACACGCAGATGATACTACCTTTATGGCAGAAAGTGAAGAAGAACTAAAGAGCCTCTTGATGAAAGTGAAAGTGGAGAGTGTAAAAGTTGGCTTAAAACTCAACATTCAGAAAACTAAGATCATGGCATCTGGTCCCATCACTTTATGGCAAATAGACAAGGAAACTGGAAACAGTGGCTGACTTTATTTTTCCGGGCTCCAGAATCACTGCAGATGGTGATTGCAGCCATGAAATTAAAAGACACTTACTCCTTGGAAGGAAAGTTATGACCAACCTAGACAGCATATTAAAAAGCAGAGACATTACTTTGTCAACAAAGGTCTGTCTAGTCAAGGCTACGGTTTTTCTAGTGGTCATGTAAGGATGTGAGAGTTGGACTGTAAAGAAAGCTGAGTGTTGAAGAATTGATGCTTTTGAATTGTGGTGTTTGAGAAAACTTTTTTTTTTTCTCTCCTTCAGGGCTTTATTTATTTAATTTTTTTCTTTTATTTTTATTAGTTGGAGGCTAATTACTTTACAATATTGTAGTGTTTTTTGCCATACATTGACATGAACCAGCCATGGATTTACATGTGTTCCCCGTCCTGAGCCCCCCTCCCACCTCCCTCCCCATCCCATCCTTCTGGGTCATCCCAGTGCACCAGCCATGAGCACTTGTCTCATGCATCCAACGTGGACTGGCAAGAAAGTCTACAAGCAATAAATGCTGGAGAAGGTGTGGAGAAAAGGGAACCCTCTTACACTGTTGGTGGGAATGCAAACTAGTACAGCCGCTATGGAGAACAGTGTGGATATTCCTTAAAAAACTGGAAATATAACTGTCATATGATCCAGCAATCCCACTCCTAGGCATACACACCGAGGAAACCAGATCTGAAAGAGACATGTGTACCCCAGTGTTCATCGCAGCACTGTTTATAATAGCCAGGACATGGAAGCAACCTAGATGCCCATCAGCAGACAAATGGATAAGAAAGCTATGGTACATATACACAATGGAATATTACTCAGCCATTAAAAAGAATACATTTGAATCTGTTCTAATGAGATGGATAAAACTGGAACCCATTATACGTAAGTGAAGTAAGCCTGAAAAATAAACACCAATACAGTATACTAATGCATATATATGGAATTTAGAAAGATGCAGAAAACTCTTGAGACTCCCTTGGACTGCAAGGAGATCCAACCAGTCCATCCTAAAGGTCCTGGGTGTTCATTGGTTTGACGTTGTTGGTGTTGAAGCTGAAACTCCAACTTTGGCCACCTGAAGTGAAGAGCTGACTCATTTGAAAAGACCCTGATGCTGGAAAACATTGAGGGCAGGAGGAGAAGGGGACGACAGAGGATAAGATGGTTGGATGGCATTACTAACTCAATGGACATGGGTTTGGGTGGACTCTGGGAGTTGGTGATGGACAGGGAGGCTTGGCATGCTGTGGTTCATGGGGTAGCAAAGATTCAGACATGACTGAGCGACTGAACTGAACTGAACTAAGGGTGTTAAAAAAAGTACCAATTGTGGGAAAAATGCATTTTTATTTTGCTCTGTCTAAAGAATTTTTGGCATAGTATAATATTTTACTTGATTGAAGTCACAATGGCCAGAAAAGTTCAACATCATTATTTCTTGAAAGTGAAGTTGTTCAGTCGTGTCCGACTCTTTGCGACCCTGTGGACTGTAGCCTACCAGGTTCCTCCATCCATGGGATTTTCCAGGAAAGAATACTGGAGTGGGACCATCATTTCTTAGGTTCCCATAAACTGGTGATTGAGAGCTAAGTTCAGTTCAGTTCAGTCTCTCAGTCTCTCAGTCGTGTCAGACTCTTTGTGACTCTATGGACTGCAGCACGCCAGGCCCGCTTGTCCATCACCAACTTCCGGGGTTTACTCAAACTCATGTCCATTGAGTCAGTGATGCCATCCAACCATCTCATCAACTGTCGTCCCCTTCTCCTCCCACTTTCAATCTTTCCCAGCATCGGGGTCTTTTCAAATGAGCCAGTTTTTTTCATAAGGTGGCCAAAGCATTGGAGTTTCAGCTTCAGCATCAGTCCTTCCAATGAATATCCGGACTGATTTCCTTTAGGATGGACTGATTGGATCTCCTTTCAGTCCAAGGAACTCTCTAGAGTCTTCTTCAACACCATAGTTCAAAATCATCAATTCTCTGACACTCAGCTTTTTTTATAGTCAAATTCTCACATCCACTACTGGAAAAACCATAGCTTTGACTAGTCAGAACTTTCTTGACAATGTAATGTCTCTGCTTTTTAGTATGCTATCTAGATTGGTCATAACCTTTCTTCCAAGGAGCAGATGTCTTTTAATTTCATGGCTGCAATCACCATCTGCAGTGATTTTGGAGTCCAAGAAAATAAAATCTCTCACTGTTTCTACTGTTTCCCTATTTGCCATGAAGTGATGGGACCAGATGCCATGATCTTAGTTTTCTGAATGTTGAGTTTTAAGCCAACTTTTCCCTCTCCTCTTTCACTTTCAACAATGGCTTTTTAGTCCTTCTTCTGCAGAACAGCTCAAGAATGTGCTTCAAGCTAATCTTTACCATTGAAACAGAACTGGGGATCTTTACAACTGATCCATTGTCTCTGATGTGGTTAATTTATCTTCCTGGCCTGGTAAAAGTTGTTTATTTTTACCTTTTTGTGTTCCCTTAAAATTTTTAACTACTGAGGCCTATTCTCCAAGGGCTATCCCTGTGGCCAGGCTTAGATCATAAAAAGGTTTGGGCCTTTAAAGGGCTTCTCAAGTCAAGAAAGCCATGCCTGGTTCTCTTTTTCCAGAGACCCCTATCTGCTTACAGTAAGGATCCTTTGTTATGCATACCAAAATAGATTGCTCAGAACAACAACAAAAATATCAAGAAAATAAATGAGGAATTGAAGAGCATATAGACTGTTTTGAAAAATGATAAAAATTTTTAGAGGAAGGTTGTAGATTGTATAATTAATGCATTAATAATAAACTTAATAACATAAACTAAACTAAAATGTATTAACTCTTTATAAGGTTAAAATGGAAAAAAAGAGGTAATGCTGAATCTGCTAAATGCTCTCTGAGTGATCATTTTGCCATCTATTTGCACTGAGTGAGTAGCATAAAATGTGTAACTAAGGAAAAGAGTACAAAATTGTTTTAGCAAATGGAAATAAAAAATAAAATAATGAGGAAAATTCTATCCACAGGTTATCTGCATCACTTCACAGAAATTTTCTTAAGGTTTTAGGTCTCCATATCTTTAAACAGGCTGTTATATACCCAAAATCAATTACCCTTCCTCAGTCAGTTGTCAATCAAGCAAATATTATATATTCTTGAGTAGCTAAGCTTCTGTGGATGTTGTTAAAACTCTTCACAGCAAAACAAATGAAGGAGGTGGATTACTTTGTAAACCATCCAAACCTAAAAAGTGGCTAATCTCCTGCATTTTTTTGCCAACTCTTCCAAGCCTACCCTGTAATCTAAATCAATTAGGAATTTATCAGCATATAATAGTATGTTCTGTAAAGAGATTTTGTTCATTAAAGTGGTCTTTCAGGGAAGTTTATAAAAATATGAATATTTATATTGGTTGGACCTGAAAGTTCATTGGGAAATAATATTAAAAAACATGTTCTTAAATAAATGCTTCTTTTATGAGTACACATTCCATCTGTTACAAATTACTTTGCATTTGACTACTCCTTAATAAGAGGTGTGTTAAATATGATAATCGCTGATAAATATCCAAATGTAAGGCATACTTTATTCATCCAAATAATTTTGCATGTTAATCCAATATAACAGATATTTAGGATTTCATAATTTCATGTAGTCTGTATTAATTACAAAAAAAATTCCATAACTATATTAATATTGGGCTAAAATATTCACCTTATGGCTAAAACACAGTTTTTTGTTTTTTTTTTCTGAAATTTTAATAAAGCTATGCTTATTACATTCCTTATAAATTTTACTTGGAAAAGTAGCCAGGTATACTTTTTTATCATTAAGTAGTTTGCTTTATACCCTTTCCCCCAAAGTTCTATATGACTATTTCAAATCTGTCATGTGTTAATGATAAGACCAAAGGACAAGAATAAGGTTGGTGGGAGCTGATCTGGGGAACATTACTAAATTTAAGTTACCAAGTGCTCCAATTTAAGTAGGACATTGAAACAAAATAATTCAAACAGCAGGTCTAAAATCTGAGTGACTAAATTAAAGGTTACTGAGTAGAAACTATTTGAGCAAAATATAATCTTGATACAGATGTAGTGATTGGTGGACAATAAAGAGGACTGTTAAGAAATGTTTGGGATCATGAGAAAAGGGTTGGGAGAGCAGGGCAGACCTGTAGCAATTCCTGAATTGAAAAATCAGGTCTTCCAGGGTAACTATTACTTTATTGGGAATTCCTGGTGGCTCAACAGTAAAGGATCTGCCCACAATGCAGAAGACTGCTTGCAATGCAGGAGACATGAATTCGATCCCTGGAGGAGGGTCGGGAAGATTCCCTGAAGGAGGGCATAGCAACCCACTCCAGGATTCTTGCCTGGGAAATCCCATGGACAGAGGAGTCTGGTAGCCTATAGTTCATGGTGTCACAAGAGTTGGTCACAACTTAGTGACTAAACCACCACCACCATTATTTTATTAATGCCATGGGTTTCTGAAGCATTCCTTAAGAAATTTAGGGGAACAGAATTTACCAAGACAAAATACTTCTGGTGTGTAGATTATTTTGAGCTGAAAACAACTGAGGCCCAGAGATAAGACTCTGGAAGAAACTTTGACCTTCCCCATAAATGCCTGAAGAATTTTAGACAGATGGCTTATTACAGGAATAGAGCTATCACTAGGGATACCTGCAAAGAATATGGGCTAGGTATAGTGTGGAGAAACTCTTAAAGATAAGAGTCCACTCTGTGTCCCATATCTCTGAATGACCCAGCAAGCATTTTTTAAGCCACACGTTTGCTTTTCCATCTCTGCCTGATTTGTCTTTCTCTCCTTTGAAGTCCCAAACAACTCCCTTCAACATCCTCTTTTGGTAGATAGCATTCAAGGTGAAGGCTTCAACCATTTGGATGAGTTGCTCAGTTCTCCTGTGTCTCTCTTATGTATGGGTGTTGGCATTCTGTCAGGCTCCTCTGTCCATGGAATTCTCCAGGCAAGAATACTGAAGTGGGTTGTCATGCTCTCTTCTTGTGGATCTTCCCTACTCAGGGATCAAACCCATGTCTATTATGTCTCCTGCATTGGCGGGGGCGGGGGGGGGGAGGTTCTTAACACTAGTGTCATCTGGGAAGCCCTCTCCGATGCATACATGTTATTAAACTTTCATTTGATTTCATTCTACTAATCTGTCTCATGTCAATTTAATTCCTAGGACCTAAAAGGATAGAGGAAAATTTATTCCTACCCAACAGAAACAACAGAATGGTCAAGTGGTATTGGGCTTGATGAGAGCCAACATTTCAAGTGTTATTAATTCTCTGGAAACAAAAAGTTTACAAGTGATTCTAATATGGGTAGGCCCTCAAAACAATTTGCGAGCCAAAAAAAAACAAAAAACAAAACAGTATCCAAAAGGACCTCTGTAGTTTAGTACAGCACCACAGGGGCATGTGCAAATACAAAAGCCAAACTACAGAAATATATACTGGAGAAGCCACAACTATACACATGTTGGTATTTTGGTGTGATTAAAGCTAGAGATATAGTATAGTGAATTAAGAGATTCTAATCACTGGAAGGACTGATTCTGAAATTGAAGCTCCAATATTTTGGCCACCTGATGTGAGTAGGCAACACATTGGAAAAGACCCTGATGCATTTGAGAGTGCATTGAGGGAAGGAGGAGAAGGGGGCAACAGAGGATGAGATGGTTGGATGGCATCACTGATTCAATAGACAAGAGTTTGAGCAAATTCAGAGAGATGGCAAAGGACAGGGAAGCCTGGCATGCTGTAGTCCATGGAGTCTCAAAGAATCAGACATGACTGAGTGACTGAACAACAACTTGCTGGGGGCAAACATGTACCATATCAAAGGACTGAGAAGTGTTCATTTTGTGATTAAGGATTGTTCATTAATGATTTTGAAGATCCTTAATAATTCATTAAATTTAAACATATGTTCTGATGGGATTGCATAGAAAATAGACTTTGATCCCTTGCCAGTGTCCTAACAAACAGGTCCCCAAAGTTCATACAAGTAACTGAGAAAGAGTAATGTGACATATTTTAAAAGCTTATGTAATGTACATTTATTTCTACTACTAAGGTATAATATATTGTATTACTACAATACTACCCCTGCTATCATTTATTCAGCTCTTACATCAGGCCAGGAAAGATGCACACACTATTTCATTCTAACAGCAAACTCATAATGCAGATATTATTTGCATTTTACAAAAAAGGGAAATGAGGCTCAAATAGTTTAAGCAATTAACCCAAAGCTCCATTGCTAATGGGCTATTTAAACTCAGGCTCCTCTTACCTTGACTTCTAGCATATTCACCAATGTTATAGTAATGGGTCAATAGTGAACTTTGTGTGTGAAGTAGAGGTGTCAATTATTATTAGAAAAATTGTAATCAGTTTCTTTATATAGAGAAAAATACAGTAATAGAGGTAGGTACTTACAAATGAAATGACTGTAAAGAACAATGAAATGAAGAAAAGGAAAGGAAGAAAACTGGAGAGTCCAAAGAAGAGGATCAAATATATAGGATGTACCAAAATGTGGCCAAGTATTAATAAGAAAGTTTAAATAAACTGAAAATAATTGCTTTATACTCATGCAGTTGATAAAAGTGCCAGTGAATAATGTGAGTCAGTAAAGCTTGAACAAACTTCCTAAATCAAGCCAAACTGTACTCATCCCTTGGCATTTGCTGGGGATTGGCTCTAGGACTTGCCACAGATACCAAAATCCTCTGATGCTAAGACGCATAGTAGGCCTTTCATACCTATGGGTTTTGCATCAATGGATTCAACCAAGCTTAGACCATAAATATCAGTTCAGTTCAGTTCAGTTCAGTTCAGTTCAATCACTCAGTCGTGTCCGACTCTTTGAGACCCCATGAATCACAGCACGCCAGGCCTCCCTGTCCATCACCAACTCCCGGAGTTTACTCAAACTCATGCCCATCAAGTCGGTGATGCCATCCAGCCATCTCATCCTCTGTTGTCCCCTTCTCCTCCTGACCTCAATCCCTCCCAGCATCAGGGTCTTTTCCAGTGAGTCAACCCTTCGCATGAGGTGGCCAAAGTATTGGAGTTTCAGCTTCAGCATCAGTCCTTCCAATGAACACCCAGGGCTGATCTCCTTTAGGATGGACTGATTGGATCTCCTTGCAGTCCAAGGGACTCTCAAGAGTCTTCTCCAACACCATAGTTCAAAAGCATCAATTCTTCGGCACTCAGCTTTCTTCACAGTCCAACGCTCACATCCATACATGACCACTGGAAAAACCTTGACTAGACGGACTTTTGTTGGCAAAGTAATGTCTTTGCTTTTTAATATGCTATCTAGGTTGGTCATGACTTTCCTTCCAAGGAGTAAGTGTCTTTTAATTTCATGGCTGCAATCACCATCTGCAGTGATTTTGGAGCCAAAAAAAAAAAAAACTAAGCCTGACACTGTTTCCACTGTCTCCCCATCTATTTCCCATGAAGTGATGGGACCGGATGCCATGATCTTAGTTTTCTGAATGTTAAGCTTTAAGCCAACTTTTTTAACTCTCCTCTTTCAATTTCATCAAGAGGCTTTTTAGTTCCTCTTCACTCTTGGCCATAAGGGTGGTGTCATCTGCATATCTGAGGTTATTGTTATTTCTCCTGGCAATCTTGATTCCAGCTTGTGATTCCTCCAGCCCAGTGTTTCTCATGATGTAATTTGCATGTAAGTTAAATAAGCAGGGTGACAATACGTGGCCTTGACATACTCCTTTTCCTATTTGGAACCAGTCTGTTGGTCCATTTCCAGTTCTAACTGTTGCTTCCTGACCTGCATATAGGTTTCTCAAGAGACAGGTCAGGTGGTCTGGTATTCCCATCTCTTTCAGAATTTTCCACAGTTTATTGTGATCCACACAGTCGAAGGCTTTGGCATAGTTAGTAAAGCAGAAATATATGTTTTTCTGGAACTCTCTTGCTTTTTCAATGATCCAGCGGATATTGACAATTTAGTCTCTGCTTCCTCTGCCTTCTCTAAAACCAGCTTGAACATCTGGAAGTTCTCCTGTACGTATTGCTGAAGCCTGGCTTGGAGAATTTTGAGCATTACTCTACTAGCGTGTGAGATGAGTGAAATTGTGCGGTAGTTTGAGCATTCTTTGGGATTGCCTTTCTTAGGGACTGGAATGAAAACTGACCTTTTCCAGTCCTTGAGCCACTGCTGAGTTTTCCAAATTTGCTGGCATATTGAGTGCAGCACTTTCACAGCATCATCTTTCAGGATTTGAAATAGCTCAACTGGAATTCCATCACATCCACTAGCTTTGTTCGTAGTGATGCTTTCTAAGACCCACTTGACTTCACATTCCAGGATGTCTGGCTCTAGGTGAGTGATCACACCATTGTGATTATCTGGGTCATGAAGATCTTTTTTGTACAGTTCTTCTGTGCATTCTTGCCACCTCTTCTTAATATTTTCTGCTTCTGTTAGTTCCATACCATCTCTGTCCTTTATTGAACCCATCTTTGCCTGAAATGTTCCCTTGGTATCTCTAATTTTATTGAAGAGATCTCTAGTCTTTCCCATTCTGTTGTTTTCCTCTATTTCTTTGCATTGATCGCTGAAGAAGGCTTTCTTATCTCTCCTTGCTTTTCTTTGGAACTCTGCAGTCAAATGGGAATATCTTTCCTTTTCTCCTTTGCTTTTCGCTTCTCTTTTTTTCACAGCTATTTGTAAGGCCTCCTCAGACAACCATTTTGCTTTTTGTATTTCTTTTCCATGGGGCTGGTCTTGATCCCTGTCTCCTGTACAATGTCACGAACCTTATAGGGGACTGGAATGCAAAAGAAGGAAGTCAAGAAACACCTGGAATAACAGGCAAATTTGGCCTTGGAGTACGGAATGAAGCAGGGCAAAGGCTAATAGAGTTTTGCTAAGAGAACGCACTGGTCATAGCAAACACCCTCTTCCAACAACACAAGAGAAGACTCGACACATGGACATCATCAGATGGTCAACACCGAAATCAGATTGATTATATTCTTTGCAGCCAACGATGGAGAAGCTCTATACAGTCAGCCAAAACAAGACCTGGAGCTGACTGTGGCTCAGATCATGAACTCCTTATTGCCAAATTCTGACTTAAATTGAAGAAAGTGAGGAAAACCACTAGACCATTCAGGTATGACCTAAATCATATCACTTATGACTCTACAGTGGAAGTGAGAAATAGATTTAAGGGACTAGTCTGATAGACAGAGTGCCTGATCATAAACATAGTATGTATTAATTGAAAAAAAAAAATCTGCTTATGCTCCACAATTCAAATCCCTGCTATTCAAGGGTGAACTGCAAATGGGCCTGCCAATGTGATTCACTGGTCGTCAGATGAAAAGCTCTGTGTAGGCTTAAAGGATAGCAAAAGCAAGTTCAGGTGAGCATTTTAGAAGGGAATGCTAAAAGGTCACTTAATGGCCTTCAAAGACAAAGTCTGAACATAAAAAAGTTACTATGAACCAGTCAAATTTATTTTCATACTGTTCAAGGGGTTCTCAAGGCAAGAATACTGAAGTGGTTTGCCATTCCCTTCTCCAGTGGACCACATTTTATCCATGTGATCCCATGACCACCACCCTCCACCATGACCCATCCATCTTCAGTGGTCCTACACGACATGGCTCATAGTTTCATTGAGTTAGACAAGGCTGTGGTCCATGTGAGCAGATTGGTTAGTTTCCTGTGATTGTGGTTTTCAGTCTGTCTGCCCTCTGATGGAGAAGGGTAAGAGGCTTATGGAAGCTTCCTGATGGGAGAGACTGAATGAGGGGGAAACTGGGTCTTTTTTCTGATGGGCAAGGCCATGCTCAGTAAATCTTTAATCCAATTTTCTGTTGATGGGTGGAGCTGTGTTCCCTCCCTGTTATTTACCTGGGGTCAAACTATGGTGGGCTTCCCTTGTGGCTCAGCTGGTAAAGTATCTGACTGCAATGCAGGAGACCTGGGTTCGATCCCTGGGTTAGGAAGATACCCTGGAGAAGGGAAAGGCTACCCACTCCAGTATTCCAGCCTAGAGAATTCCATGGACTATACAGTCCATGGGGTGGCAGAGTCAGACACAACTGAGCGACTTTCAATTCACTTCAAACTGATAGAGTTAATGAAGATAATGGCAACCTCCTTCAAAAGGTCCCATGCATGCACTGCTACACTCAGTGCCCAGCCCTGCAGCAGGCCACTGTTGACCCATGCCTCTGCTGGAGACTCCTGGACACTTATGGGCAAGTCTGGGTCACTCTTGTGGGGTCACTGCTCCTTTCTCCAAGGTTCTGTTTGTGCCGCCAAGAGTTTGTTTCTCAGTCCTGTGTAAGTTCTGGCAGCTCTATGATGAGGTTAATCACAACCTCATCTAAGAGGGCTTATGGCATACCCAGGTCTGCTTCACCTAGAGCCCCTGCCCCTGCGGCAGCCCATTGCTGACCCATACCTCCACAGGATACACTCAGTCCCTTGGAATGCAAGGAGATCCAACCAGTCCATCCTAAAGGAAATCAGTCCTGAATATTCTTTGGGATTGATGCTGAAGTTGAAACTCCAATACTTTGGCCACATGATGCGAAGAGCTGACTCATTTGAAAAGACCCTGATGCTGGGAAAGATTGAAGGCAGGAGGAGAAGGGGACAACAGAGGATGAGATGGTTGGATGACATCACTGACTCATTGGACATGAGTTTGAGTAAACTCTGGGAGTTGGCAATAGACAGGGAGGCCTGGCGGGCTGCAGTCCATAGGGTCGTAAAGAGTCAGAGATGACTGAGCAACTGAATTGAACTGAACTGAGTCAAATTTCATCTCCAAATAACATACAATGAAATTTACACAGGTTGTAACAAAAGCTTGGTTAAATGGAAAGAACACAATAGGAGAGATGATTAATAGCTCAATAAGCTGCCAAGTGACCACTATCTGCTTGCTGTCATCATTCTAGGAGTACCTAGATTAAATGATGATCCCTTTGGTCTAGTGATATGCCAGAGCCAGAAAATAGGCAGTTGATTGCCAATTGCACCCATCTTTTCCCAGCTGTGTTCAATGACAATTGATTACTGATAGCTTAAAATTAGACACAGAGTGAGTATTTACACTACAGAAATCAAACAATTCTACAAATCAAGACTTTATATTTCGAGAAAATCATTTTTGTTAAACATCTACCAACATACTACTGCTTAGAGTTGAACCAAATTTTGAACTCTCTCTCAGTTTCGTGATTCTCTGGGTTTGTCTATAGTTTCTGACAGAAAATCTATTAATTCAATTCTTTATTGTGAAACATGTTTTTAAGAGGTGAAGGGGGCATTACAGAGTTCTAGGGGTAGAATGGGTGCTATATAAAATAAAGGTCAGTTATCACAGGGCCTCCCTGGTGACTCAGCTGGTAAAGAATCTGCCTGCAATGTGGGAGACCTGGGTTCAATCCCTGGGTTGCAAAGATCCCCTGGAGAAGAGAGAGGCTACCCACGCCAGTATTCTGGCCTGGAGAATTCCATGAGCTGTATAGTCCATGGGGTCACAAAGAGTCGGACACGACTGAGTGACTTTCATTTCATTCATCACAGAAATAACAAGATGAACAACTGGTAGATTTAAGTCTCATTAAGAAGACTGAAGTAATTAAGAAGACTGAAAATGATGAGTTTCATCTGGCTCCTTCAACTAGCAATTGAATTATCTGAAAATTGTTATTTAACTTTCTTAACTTTCACCCCAACCCTCATTCTCTTTTCCCCAAATACAAATATGAGTTAAAATCATCACATATAAATTTGCTTCATACTAAGATATTTAATATATAATGGTTCATATCATGAATATATATTTTTGTTATTATTATTTAATTCAGTGTGCTCACTTCCAAAATTTGAAATGTGTTAGGTTTTTTTTCATTGTTCTTCAATCGCTCAGTCATGTCTGACTCTTTGCGACTCCATGGATTACAGCACGTGTCAGGTTATATGCCTCTTATTAACATGTTACATGAAGCGTAACACTAGAATAAGAACTTTTTTTCTGGAACTGACATTAAAAATATATTTATTGCATGAGTACATTATGAAAGCATTGAATAACATAATGGACTGTGGAATCCATGAAGTTTACCCAAAACTATTAGAAAGGCATGTTAAATAGACACATCTTATACTGACTGTAAATAAAAAACTGGTAATAATACTAAATTGAAAATCAATATAATAATTTCTATGAAGATTATAGCCTTAGAGTTCAGGTATGTAAGTCTTTGGTGATTTACTTGATAATAGGGTTTTTAGAGAAGACAGACTAGAGGAAAAATCGCTTTGAAAGTACCTTACACCATCTAATCTTCTAGAGTATCAGTTGCCTTAAGCACACTTTTATTGGAACTGGATACCGATTCTCTGGCAATTTTAGTTGTACTAAAATGATTTTATTTTGTGGAGGTACATTATGTCTAAAATATATTCTGAAAGATAATACAAAATGACCTCTTATTAATAAACCATACAAGTTACTTAAACAAATTGAAAATTACTGTATGTTAAGCTTGATGCTCTACTTATTTTAGATAGTATATAAAAAGGTAAATACACTTTGGTAAAGGTTAAGCTGATGCTGTCATTTAAATGTGTTTATTATAATGAGTCTATGTCCTTTAAATATTCTTCTGTCATGTTCCCACTTTCCTGTTGCTTGCTTCTTTTATAACATGACGTATTATTAGTTGATTTGTTAATCTAAAAAGAACACTGGGGCTAATTACATGAAAAATGTTCTCACTGGAAAATAAGATACTGAAGTCAGCAGTTGTTCTTTTTCACACTCCCAGCACATCCCAAGGTTGGCATCTCTTGAAGAGCAATTAACTTTGGCAGAGCAACTGAATTCAAACACACTGAGGCTTCATTATCTCTACATTAAGGATCATAATTAATAAAGAAATTATAACCTGTTGTCACAGACTATCCAATTACAGTGATAACATTCCTTTTCTTTTAGAGCTCAGGGGAAAACTTTTTAAAACACTGAAGTGGCAGTAGAAAATGCTTTGCTGTATATTACAGAGTTACGAGTCAGAATAACTATTGCTGCATAAAGGAAGGCAATTCTAAAATTTATTTATTTTCTTAAAATATCCTCTTAGTCCACATGAATATTTTTTTGTCTAGACAAAATGCCAAATTCCAAGTAATACTATAAGAATGCTTTTAATGATAAGCATTTTAGTCCTACATAACAAAGCAATTACAAACTTTGTGCCATTATTATAATGTGGCAAAGTGGCATTAGAGCCACAGGCAGATTTCTACTAGGATATAATTTCCACAGGATTTTCAACCACTTTTAAAGTTACTTAGGAAATGCATGCAGAAGGCAATGGACTTATTGGATCTTAGTGCTGTTTACATTTCATTGTGCTAGCAATAACATACTCATTTAGGGCAAAATTAAGTCAGTGGAAAAATTGAAAACATTCTTCTAGGGAGATGATGAGAAGATAAAAAAGAAGAGGAGAAGAGAGAGAGAAGTGAACATAAGGAAGTGGACTGTAGTGGGGGGAGAATGAAGGGAGGAGGAGAAACCTGAAATGTGTATGACATACTTGGGAAGAGACCAGGAGAAGAAGGTTGAAGTGAGGGATAACTTGATGTTCTTCAAGTTTTGGAAGTATCCATCTCCCTACTGATTTCAGTAAGTTTTCATGACCTTAAGGTGCAAACACAGGCCTAATATGCTTGAGTATTGGTAAAATGTAAGGTAGACCTTTTTCTATGTATGTTCCATAATTTCAGAGCTGTCTTAGTACATTTTATGAGTACTTGTTACAGAAATTTAAAACCACTATCACATAGCTGTATTATTTTGAAACAGAGTTCAGCCAGTCATCTCTGGGTTTGGAGGAATGAAACTGAACCACTGTCTTACACCATATACAAAAGTTAGCTCAAGATTAAAGACTTGAATGTATAACCTGATTATTAATATCATATAGTGAGAATTAAGTTTCAGCATATGAATTTGGGGTAATGTTGCTAAAGATATTCAATCTACTGCATGTATATAATATAGGGTTCCATTTCTGTAAACTTCAATAATTGGAAAATGCATTTAAATTAATAGAAATGAGAAATGTTGTTGTGTATGAGTGAGAGAGGATGACTGGAATGGGAATTTACAAGGGTGATATAAATCTTCAATTTTTTTAATTGGTGGTGATTTTGTTGTGTTGTCAAAATTGTACACTTGAGATTTATGCGTTTTGTTTTATGAAAATTTTACCTCAATAAAGAGAGAACATGATGAGATATTAATTGTCTCCACTTGGCAATACTTTCAAAAATTTTGCTGTGAAGGAAAATTGACAAGTACAGCCCCCAGAGAAACATTTATTTGGCTCCCATCACTCCAGTTGGAAAGATCCCCTGGAGGGAATGGCTACCCACTCCAGTATTCTGGCCTGGAGAATTCCGTGGACTGTATAGTCCATGGGGTCGCAAAGAGTCAGACACGACTGAGCAACTTTCACTTCATTTCAATTCACTCCAGTAGAGTTTTAACCTTTTTTTCATATAGATTCAATATGTTTGTTAAATTTACTCTTTTCCTGCTGCTATTAGAAATGATATATTTTCTTGCATTGCCTATTCCAATTGGCTATTGTCATATACAAAAATTAGTAATATTTATACATTACTTAGATAACCTGAATCTTAATGAGTCTTTTTTCCAAGATATTTAGTCTTTAGGCTTATTTATCTTGTTTAATTGTGTGAGTGATTGCTTAGAGAACAATGTTGGATACAATTGTGCATTTGCTTCTTCTTTTGACTTTAATGGTAATGCTTCTCATGTTTCACCATTAAACATAATGATTACATTATGATATCAATGAATCTTTCTATTACTATTTTACTCTCCTTTCACTTATTAATATGGCTAATTATTTTGACAGTTTACTTAATATTAGTGCTACCTCATTCTCCTTGTACTAATGTCACTTCATTATATTTAATTATCAGCTTAATGGATTAGAGGATTTACATCCCATATTTAATTAATATTTATGCACTGATATTTCAAGAAAGATTGATTTCTAGTTTTCTTTAGCCCACCAGCATCAGATTTTGAAAATAATATTATTCAAATTTTGTAAAAACAACTTGGACATTCTATAATTTTATACATTTATTTTATTCCTCACACTGTAAATATATATAATTTGTATATATCACACTATAAGAAGAGCTTTGTCTAATAATTTTGCCTCAATTTCTGTCATATTTGAATATTTTATTGTTAGTTTTCATAAAAATTACAGACTATAGATGAATTTCCACCTTTATTTAGTATTAGTAGTCACTGTTTCCATTGTTTTCCCATTTATTTGCCATGAAGCGATGGGACTGGATCTTATATTAGCTTCATCTTTATTTTAAGGAACACTTTATTACATCTTTTTTTAAATTTATTTTAATTGGAAGATAAATATTTTACAATATTGTAGTGGGTTTTTGCCATACATCAACATGAATCATCATATGTACACATATGTCCCCCCATCCTGAACCTCTTACCCACTTTCCTCCCCACCCCATCCCTTTGGATTGTCCCAGAGCACTGGCTTTGGGTGTCATGCTTCATGCATTGAATTTGCACTGGTCATCTATTTCACATATACATGTTTCAGTGCTATTCTCTCAAATCATCCCATCCTCACATTCTCCCACTGAGCCCAAAAATCTGTTCTTTACATCTGTGTCTTCTTTGCTGCCATGCAAGTAGGATCATCATTACCAATCTTTCTAGATTCCATATATATGTGTTAATATACAGTATTTGTCTTTCTCTTTCTCACTTACTTCACTCTGTATAATAGGTTCCAGTTTCATTCACCTCATTAGAACTGACTCAAATGCATTCCTTTTTATAATTGAGTTTTCTTTTCCATGTTGTTGGTTTTTTATTTCTGTATAGCAATTATCCACATGTATGATTTTCCATTTTCCTTATATATTTTTTCTATGTACCACTTTAATGTATTTTTCTTTGTTCCTCTGCACTTGTGGTATTAATCTAAAATATCATCCTCCATCATAAATTGAGTTTCAATTTGCATTATTTTTCTTTTTCATATTTTCTTTATTATATTGAGAAAAGTAAATGTCATTATATTTCTCAAGCTGTATATACAGACACTCAGCATATACATAAATGTCATTTTGTCAATGAAGTTTTGTTTAAGACTGTAAATTGAGGGAAATAAAAATAAAGATTGATTACTTCATTATCTTTGCCCAAAATAGCCTAAAGTTAGACTGATAGATAAAAAATTCTCTATATGAAAATCAACCATCATCTGTTTTCCTGGGATATATTTTTCTACTACAAGAAAGAAGCCATAGCACTTTTGTTTTATAAAACTACATTGAATTGTGATTCCTTGAAATGAACTACCAATTTGCTAGAGAAATGAGCTTAATATATTCAAAAAGTATTGCATGGGAGGAAGATATATCAAGATGGCAGAGTAGGAGGTTGTGACACTGATTTTCCCCTATGAGCACACGAATAATACATCTACATGTGGAAAAATGTCCATGAGAAACTAACTGAAAACTGGCAGAAGGACTCCTATATAACAAAGTCTGTAAGGAAATATACACATGTAATTGGGTAGCAAGGGAAGAAAAACATCATATAGAAACCTATGTCCTTAGGAGGTGATTAAAAGGCAAAAAGAAGTTGTATGGCTGGACACTGGCCCAGCGGAGTGAGTTGCTTGAATCACAGACTAGAGTTGCCTTCATAGTCAACAAGAGTTCAAAATGCAGTATTTTGTTGCATTCTCAAAAACAACAGAATGAACTTGGTTCATTTTCAAGGCAAATCATTCAATAGTACAGTAATCCAAGTCTATCCCCCAACCAGTAATGCTGAAATTGAACAGTTCTATGAAGACCTAAAAAGCCTTTTAGAACTAACACCAAAACAAACAAACAAAAACGTCCTTTTCACGATAGGGGACTGGAATGCAAAAGTAGGAAGCCAAGAGAGACCTGGAATAACAGGCAAGTTTGGCCTTGGAGTACAAAATGAAGTGGGGAAAAGGCTAACAGTTTTACCAAGGGAACATGCTGGTCATAGCAAATGCACTCTTCTAACGAAGCAAGAGACAACTCTACACATGGACATCACCAGATGGTCAATACCAAAATTAGATTTGATTATATTCTTTGTAGCTGAAGACAGAGAAGCTCTATACAGTTGGCAAAAACAAGGCCAGGAGCTGACTGGCTCATCATGAGCTCCTTATTGCTAAATTCAGACTTAAATTGAAGAAATTATGGAAAACCACTAGGCCACTCAGGTATGACCTAAATCAAATCCCTTATGATTATACAGTGGAAGTGACAAGTAGATTCAAGGGATTAGATCTGATAGTCAGAATGCTTGAAGAACTATGGACGGAGGTTCGTGACATTGTACAGGAGGCAGTGATCAAGACCATCCCAAGAAAAAGAAATGCAAAAGGACAAAATGGTTGCCTGAGGAGGCCTTACAAATAGCTGTGAAAAGAAGAGAAGAGAAAGGAAAAGGAGAAAAGGAAAGATATACCCATATGAATGCAGAGTTCCAAAGAATAGCAAGGAGAGATAAGAAAGCCTTCTTCAGTGATCAGTGCAAAGAAAAAGATGAAAAAAATTGAATCGCAAAGACTAGAGATCTCTTCAATAAAATTAGAGATACCAAGGGAACATTTCATGCAAAGATGGACACAATAAAAGGCAGAAATGGTATGGACCTAACAGAAGCAGAAGATATTAAGAAATTGTGGCAAGAATACACAGAACTATACAAAAAGGATCTTCAAGACCCAGATACCCACAATGGTGTGATCACTCACCTAGAGCCAGTCATTCTGGAATGCGAAGTCAAGTTGATCCTAGGAAGCATCACTATGAACAAAGCTCGTGGAGGTGATGGAATTCCAGTTGGGCTATTTCAAATCCTAAAAGATGATGCTGTGAAAGTATTGCACTCAATATGCCATCAAATTTGGAAAGCTCAGCAGTGGCCACGGGACTGGAAAAGGTCAGTTTTCATTCCAATCCCAAAGAAAGGCAATAACAAGTAATCTTCCAACTACTGCACAATTGCATTCATCTCACATGCTAGCAAATTAATGCTCAAAATACTCCAAGCCAGGCTTCAACAGTGCATGAGCTGTGAACTTCCAGATGTTCAAGCTGGATTTAGAAAAGGTAGAGAATCCAGATATCAAATTGCCAACATCCACAGATTCTTTTAAAAATCAACAGAGTACCAGGCAAACATCTACTTCTGCTTTATTGATTATCCCAAAGCCTTTGACTGTGTGGATCACAACAAACTGGAAAATGCTTCAAAAGATGGGAATAAGTGACCGCCTTACCTGCCTCTTGAGAAATCTGTGTGCAGGTCAATAAGCAACAACTACAACTGGACATGGAACAACAGACTGGTTCCGAATCAGGAAAGGAGTATGTCAGGGTGTATAACTTATTTAACTTCTAAGCGGAGGACATCATGTGAAATGCTGGCTGGAGGAAGCACAAGCTAGAATCAAGATTGCTGGGAGAAATATCAATAACCTCAGATATGCAGATGACACTACTCCTATGACAGAAAGCAAAGAAGAACTAAAGAGTCTCTTGATGAAAGTGAAAGAGGAGAATTTAAAAGCTGGCTTAAAACTCAACATTCAGAAAACTGAGATCATGACATCTGGTCCCATCACTTCATGGGAAACAATAGAATCAGTGACACATGTTATTTTGGGGGGCAACATAATCATTGCTGATGGTGACTGCAGCCATGAAATTAAAAGATGCTTGTTCCTTGGAAGAAAACTTACGACAAACGTAAACAACATATTAAAAAGCAGAAACACTGTTTTCTGACCAACGTCCATCTAGTCAAAGATATGGTTTTTCCAGTAGTCATTTATGGATGTGAGAGTTGAACCATAAATAAAGCTGAGAGCTGAAGAACTGATTTTTTTGAACTGTGGTGTTGGACAAGATTCTTGAGAATCCCTTGGACTGCAAGGAGATCAAACCAGTCAATCCTAAAAGAAATCAGTCCTGAATATTCATTGGAAGAACAGATGCTGTAGCTGAAGGTCCAATACTTTGGCCACCTGATGCGAACAACTGACTGATTGGAAAAGACCCTGATGTTGGGAAAGATTAAAGGCCAGAAGAGAAGGGGATGGCAGAGGATGAGATGGTTGGATGGCATCACCAAACCATAGGACATGAGTTTGAGCATTGTCTGAGAGTTGGTAATGGACAGGGAAGCCTGGCGTGCTACAGTCCATGGGATCACAAATAATAGATGGACACGACTGTGCACTGAACTGAACTGAAGAAATATATAAAATAAATGAGCAAAAGGTTATACTGTATAGCACAGGAAATATACCCATTGCCCATTACCTATAATGCAGTAAGATCTGTTAAAATACTGAATCACTACACTATACACCTGAAAGTAACAAAATATTTTAAATCAACTATACTTAAATAAGAAAAAGATTAGAGAAACCATATTTAATGTTTCTCCTTTTTTTTTTTTTTTTTAACTGAAACATTCAAAACAAGTATCATGTTAAGGGTTGTGTTTTTTCACAAATGCTTGTGATGTTTTCCTTCCAGCATCTTTTTTAAGATTCAATACTTAAAGCATAAACATCTATATATTCTCAACATATAAAAAATTTCTATTGATTCATCTTATCAAAGAAAGGATATGGCATGTTTCAAATGCATCTAAAAATTTTTATAAAATTATTCATATTGAATGCTTATTTCCAACTCTGCAAATGATTTATCTGTGAGAATCTGCAATCCAATATGAATTGAATAAGATATTTTATTCCAAGAGGGAAAATAGTCATTTATTTAGCAGGTGAGTATCAGATGCTGTACTAAGCATTCGCATGTATTAACTAATCCTTACAAGGAATCCCTGGTGGCTCAGTGGTGAAGAATCTGCCTGCCAATGCAGGAGACCTGAGGTTGATTCCTGGGTTGGGAAGATCCCATGGAGAAGGAAAAGGCACCCCAACCCAGTATTGTTGCCTGAAAAATTCCATGGACAGAAGAACCTCGCAGGACAGTCCATTGGGTCACAAGAGTCAGTTATTAATTAGAGACTAAACAACCACAACAGCAATTTCATGAAGTATTTATTATTATTTTAATTTTTCTCTAACTTACAAATGACAAACAAATGAGTAAACGTGACCCAGTGTGGTAACTTTCTCAAAATACTTATACAGCTAATAAGGGGCATAACCAAGCTATAACTAGGCAGTTTGGTTTATGAGCAATGTTCTAAAAGTATTCTGTAATCCATGGTCAATAGAGAAGAATTTCAGGTGTTAATAATATTTAAGATTTTTCTTTCTCTCTTTCTTTTGTAGTGACAGCAAACTGGCAACATCTGTAAACCTGCTTATGTTATTGTCAGAGGCAATGTTTTCTAAAGATTTTCCAAGTCTTCAAACAAGAAGCACTTTTTTGGAAATATACTTAGCTATTTCCTTTGGCCCACATATCACCACAATGTTCATAAGTATTTTCCTATACTGACAGCAAATCAAATTTATTTATGATTTTGTTGTATGAATATTTTTTTCATTTATTTTTATCAGTTGGAGGCTAATTACCTTACAATATTGTAGTGGTTTTTGCCATACACTGACATGAATCAGCCATGGATTTACATGTCCTCCCCATCCAGAACCCCCCCTCCCACCTCCCTTCACATCCCATCCCTCTGTGTCTTCCCATTGCACCAGCCCTGAGCACTTGTCTCATGCATCCAACCCGGGTTGGCAATCTGTTTCACACTTGATAATACACATGTTTCAATGCTATTCTCTCAGATCATCTCTCCCTCGCCTTCTCCCACAGAATCCAAAAGTCTGTTCTATACATCTGTGTCTCTTTTTCTGTCCTGCATATAGGGTTATCACTACCATCTTTTTAAATTCCATATATATGCATTAGTATACTGTATTGGTCTTTATCTTTCTAGCTTACTTCACTCTGTATAATGGGCTCCAGTTTCATCCATCTCATTAGAACTGATTCAAATGTATTCTTTTTAATGGCTGAGTAATATTCCATTGTGTATATGTACCATAGCTTTCTTATCCATTCGTCTGCTGATGTGCATCTAGGTACACATTGAGGAAACCAGATCTGAAAGAGACACGTGTACCCCAATGTTCATTGCAGCACTGTTTATCTATGAAATATTAAAGCATGCGTAGGATTGGATCCAATCAGAATTTTTAAGTTTGATGTTCTGTTCCCCACAAAGCCAAGCCCTTTCCTCAGTCTTAAGTACATCAGTTTAAATAACTCATGTATCTAACAAGGAAACTTTATATGTATGAAGTTCTTCTCATAGCAACAGACAATAACAATGCATAAAATGGATATTTTGAAATGATTTTTGTTTTATGTTTTCCTACTGATAAGGTAGATTACTTTTCTGTAATCATTTAGCCATTAATGTTAAAGCATGATATTTACTGCCCCAGGGAAATCAAGGTGGGAACGACTTAGAATAATAAAGATCTCAGTACTGATTTTTTTGAGTATATGTTAAGAAGAGTCTTCAGATAAATGACATGTTTTATACATAAATTATAACAAGTGTTAGTGAAGAGGTATAGAAACAGGTACACTCACACATTACTTGTGGGATTGTAAATTGTATAGCCTCTTTGGAAAAAAGTTTGGCAGTTACTCAAAATACTAAACTTAAAATTATCACATGAGCTAGCAATTTTCACTTATAAGTATAGACCCAAGAGAATTGAAAACACATGTTCACAACAACTTCTGCAAGAATGATCATAGCAATATTATTCATTATAGTCAAAAAGTGGAAAGAGCACAGATATCCATTACCTGATAGATTTATCACACAATGGAATATTACTCATCCATTAAAATGAATGCATTTTAATCAGTTCTAATGAGGTGGATGAAACTGGAGCCTATTATACAGAGTGAAGTAAGTCAGAAAGAAAAACACCAATACAGTATACTAATGCATATATATGGAATTTAGAAAGATGGTAAGGATAACCCTATGTGCAAGACAGCAAAAGAGACACAGATGTATAGACCAGTCTTTTGGACTCTGTGGGAGAAGACGAGGGTGGGATGATCTGAGAGAACAGCATTGAAACATGTATATTATCATATGTGAAACAGATCATCAGTCCAGGTTCGATGCATGAGACAGGGTGCTCAGGGCTGGTGCACTGGGATGACCCAGAGGGATGGGATGGGGAGGGAGGTGGGAGGGGAATTCCGGATGGGGAAAACATGTACACCCATGGCTGATTCATGTCAATGTATGGCAGAAACCACTACAATATTATAAAGTAATTAGCCTCCAATTAAAATAAATAAATTTTAAAAAATTAAATTTTAAAAATTAATTAATAAAAAAACGAAATAAACAATGTGGTACATCCATACAGGGGTGTGTTATTTAATTTTAAAAGCTAAGTTAATGATACATGCTATAGTGTGGATGAAATTTGGAAACACTATTGTAAGTGAAAGAAGTCACAAACAGTAGACCAAATATTATATCACACTATTTTACAAAATGTCTGTAATAGGCAAATGACTTTATAGAAAGGGAAAATTACTGTTTTTCAGGGGATGAGGAAATAGTAGACTTGGAAATAATTGCTAAGAAGTCTGGGGCTACTTTGTGGGATGATTATAATATTTTGGAATTAGATTGTGGTAATGGTTGCACAACATTGTGAATATACTAAAATTCACGGAATTATACACTTTTAAATGGGAGGTTTTGTTAATGTAAATTATATCTATGTCTCTCCATATATCTATAAATTAATAAAATGTCAACATAGGAGCTAAACTAATTGTGAAAAGCCTTAGCTATTGAGAACATTAGGCAAACTGAAAGAAGCCAGTCACAAAAGATTCATATATTATATGATTCTGTTTATCTGAATTGTCTGGAATAAGCAAACCCATAGAGACAAAAAATCAATTAGTGTATACTCAGGTCTGGAAGTAGACGAGAATGAGAATGGAGTTAGACTGCTAATAGATATGGTGTTTCTTTCGGGGATAGTGACAATCTTCTAACATTAAATTGTAGGGATGGTTGTACAACTTGGTGAATATAATGACAAAACTAAATTTTAAACTTTAAATTAGTGAATTGTATATTATATGAAATACTCATCAATAAAGTTGTAAAAGAAATTTCCCTTACCCATGATTGTTGTGTATGAATTTAAACCACACTACATGAACTTAGGTGGAACCTTACCACTGGGAATGGATATAGACAGATATTGCTTGAACTCATGTTTTAAAACTGCATAAATTCCAGCATAGCCTTATGAGCTACAAAAACATTTTTCCTTCAAGGAATATTCACTAGTTACTCAGAGGTTTGTATGTTACTCAAAGACTGTTGTATTTTAAAATCATATTAACCTTTGAGATCTGGTATGAGACATACTCTCACACCACAACAATTTTTTTTTTTCCCCAGCGGAAAAACTAACAAAACTGTTTAAGCATAACTGACATTTGTAAATGGGCAATCATGATCCATAAGAGAAGGGCAGTATACAAGGTAAACCTCACATTTACCCTACCTTTCTCTGTTATTTTCAAAATGTCATTTTACAAAGAACAGCTTAGGGATATTAAGTCAAAGCAGAAAATGAAAGTTTCACTAGATAGAGGAAATAGAGATAAATATTCGTAGTGTGTAAAGTGGTTGGGACTTGGCAGCAGGGTACCTGGGAAGACAGAGCTTCTGGGAAGGAGTCCTAAAAATCTGTTTTAAAATTACCCTTGAGTCCAGGTCAGTTTTTAAGCTGTATATTTAAGGGTGAAACTCTAGTAAGTCTAGAAGAAAATAACTGCTGAGGACACTGAGAGTTGTACAGAATTTTCAAAGGCTAGATGACATTGCTGGGAATGTGTTAGAGTTACCCCTAGCCAGAATGCAAAAGTGATGGTTCATGCTTTAAGGTATTCTGATGAGACTCCTGAAAAGCCACATCTTAATGAAAGAATCACACTCTAAGCCCTAGAGTAAAGGAAATATGAGATAAGTTGACCTCTTCCCTAAAAATAAATGCTAAAACCAGACCTCAGTAGAATCAAGGTGATCGTCCAATAATTTAATTACTTGCCAGGACAAAACTTAATACTCTCTAGAGGAACACACAATCCAGAACTTGTAAATTATCCTATACATGATGCATGGCACACAATAAGATAATTTCTGTCATGCAAACAAGATGGAAAGTGATTGATAACCAGGAGATAATAGAAGTAGTCACAGAAATGATCCATATAGAAATTTAAAAATATCTAAAATTAAGATAGCAAAAGAAATAGAGAAAAAGATGGACAAAATGGATTTGCAGATGGAATATTTAAACAGGTAAACATAAAAGACTCTTGAATCCTTAAACAACAGTTCAAATGTCTTGTGCAGTTTATAAGATATGTAGGTATAAAATATGACAACAGGCAAAAAGTTAAGGAATGTAAGTATATTGTCAGGCTTTTTTCTTCTTTGTGATGTGATAAAGTACTAATTAAACTGCTCAGTCAGTAAAGAATCTGCCTGCAATGCAAGAGACTAAAGTTTGATCCCTGGGTTGGGAAGACCCCCTGGAGAAAGGAATGGCAACCCACTCCAGTATTCTTGCCTGGGACATCCCATGGTGAGAGACCATGGTGGGCTAGAGTCCACAGCTTCACAGATTCAGAGACAACTTAGTGACAAAACTACCACCACCACCACCAGTGCAATTTCTAGGGCAACCACAAAATTCATACTGAAAAATATATTTAAAAAGTAATAAAGTCAGAAACTGTGAACAAACTAAAATATTATCTTATGTGCACAGTTTATGTATTTTATATACTTGAATAGACACCAGGCATCTGAATCAGAGGTCAGCATTTATTATTATTTTTTTTTTATTTTTACTTTTTTATTTTATATTGAAGTATAGGTGATTCAGTGGTGAAGAACCCGCCTGCAATGCAGGAGATTGCTTGTAACGTAGGAGATATGTGTTCAATCCCTGGGTCTGGAAGGTCCCCTGGAGAAGGAAATAGCAACCCACTCCAGTATTCTTGCCTGGAAAATTCCACGGACAGAGGAGCCTGGCAGGCTACAGTCGATGGGGCCACAAGAGTCAGACATGACTTAACCACCATAGTTGGTTAACAGTGTTGTGTTTGTTCCACATGTACAGCAAAGTGATTCAGCTATCTATCTATATATATATATACATGTATCTATTCTTTTTCAAATTATTTTCCTATTTAGATCTTTACATAATATTGAGCAAAGCTCCATGTGCTGTACAGTAGTAGGTCCTTCACCCACAATGAAATCAACAAGCAGAGAAACATTGCAGCATCAGTTCCCCTCAACTAGCACCCTAAAATGTGATATGATGAAAGCCTGATCAATAACATCTTCCAAAAGTGGTGGCATCACTGTTGGCAAGGGACCCAGAAATAATACTTTTCCCCATTTAAAAAGTGAAATAGAAGCAGTTGTCCCTCTCCTCCTTCTGAGTCTCCTTGTAAAAATAACAGGAAGCACCCTTTGTTCTTACTTTAACAATTTGGTACATAAATCAGCCTCTGGGGGAAGATTAGTTCTTCCTGAAATGTAAAACCTTAAGACAATGCTATAAATTCCTTTAGAAGTATCTGGTTTACTTAATTACCCTTTCTGTTAATTCAGGTTCCCACCTAGGATTGTAATCAGTTAACTCTTGGGGAGATAAGAAAAGGTTTATTGTCTTTTGGTTGGAAGAAGTTAGCTTTACCATTATAGAAACAAAAATGTCTGCAGATCTAACCCTCATGCTCTGTAGAAAGCAAATGTTTCTGGGGAAAATAAAAATAAGCATCTTTCATAACATATCAATTTCTGTGGCTTAGGAAACAGAGACTTAATAAAAGTTCCTCAAAATTCATGAAAGATTATTTTCACAAACACATGAAGTTAAAATGTAAATATGTGAGCCACAGACTGGGAAAATCTCTCTCCACAGACACATACCACCCCCACACAGGTACACATTGCAAGAGAAACCTTGTATCCAGAATTTACAAAGAGCTCCTACAAAGCAATAAGAAAAAAGACAAACTAGTTAATAATGGACAAGAGACTAGAACAGATACTTCAAGGATATCCACACAGCTAATACATGAAAAGGTAATATAATTCCTTATCAGGGAGCTTCAAAATGAAACCACACTCCTCACACCCTCTAGAATAATTAAATATTGACAAGGTCAGTTTTGGCATAGATGTGTAGAGACTATAATCTTCACACATTGTTGGTGGGAGTGTAAAATGATACAAACACTTTGGAAAACTATTTGACAATGTATA
This sequence comes from Dama dama, assembly GCF_033118175.1. NCBI lineage: Eukaryota > Metazoa > Chordata > Mammalia > Artiodactyla > Cervidae > Dama > Dama dama. Next base: position 69,127,666 of record NC_083714.1, on the reverse strand, counting down.
CTAAATTTAACCATATGCCTCCCCTATGGATGAGCAGTTCCACTTACAGGTATATACCAAAGATGTCTGCCTCATCTTTATATTGGTTATTGTTCTAAAGAAACTGTTACTAAAATGAACTGTGGATATATTTTCTCCTCAAAGAAGCTTGTTCTTCCTGGTAAGAAATGGATAATAAAGAAAGGATTCCTCTCAAGGTAGAGAAGAAAATAGAAACAAAGAAGCTATATTTGGAAATTCTGGTAAGGCATTTAAAACAGTTGACAAGCTAAGTTGGCTAAATACACTAAATAATCAATTTAAATAAAAGGCAATTATGTTAGCTTGCATTAAAACGTTCAGGCTACTTTTATAATGATTAAGCACTTTTTTACTTGAGTATGTATATAAGGAAAGGGCAGTGTTTGCAGATACTCTTTATTTCAGATCTCAGACACACTTTTTACTCTGAGAAAAGTTTCAATTAGCAATAATCATGCCTTGGATAAACATAATTGGCTAGGATACTGCCACTGTGCAAATCTCACACTTTTACTCTGAATTTTCAGTATATAAAGGTTCAAACAGAGCTTTTGTTAATTGATTGCTTATTTCAGATATTTCTATAAATCCAGGCATTTGCCCTACTCAGAAATATTTGTCTTTCTCCAAAAATTGTTTCTAGTACTCTCTGCAGAATATGATATTGCATAGTGTTGAGGACATTACTCACTTCTACCATGAACTACTAACCAGTGGTAATTCTTCCTTCTCTGAGAAAATGCCAAATGATGCTGTAATGGGCAATGTAATTTTCTTCACAAGGTTGGTGGATAGAGCAATGAATGAAAATAAATGGCATCAATTTGTCAGTAAAGCTATAGTACATTCATTGTAACTATGAGCAACAAACTTTGCTGATGCTGGCAGTCCAAACACCATCACTACATATTTTGTCTGTGTTTTGGAAAAAAAAAATAGAACCCTGAAAAGAACTAAAATAAAGATCTCAAAGATGTATAATATATTCATTAAAGTTTCTAACAGTGTTTCAATAATCACCATAATTGGTAAGAAGTGACAGATTTTTTTATGTCAAATGCCATTTCAAAGGTAGTATTTGTTTCCTTAATTAAAAACAGACCAAGGTTAGTAATTAGACCCTTATTATGTCAATTGCAAACTACATTTTTTTTTTTTTGCAAACTACATTTTAAGTGCAAATCCCAAATTCCCTTTCAGAAAATTGGGGGATTAAGAACAAATTACAAACTTCAGGATAGGCTATATAAAAAGCCTGTTTTGTTATCCATGTTTTAAATCACCCAACTGCAAGGAAAGCAAAGTGGCACTGTCTTTCAGGTTCATAGCGATCAATTTCTTTTTGTGCCTTCTATAGTTTGCCAAGGGAAGTTCACATTATGGGAGAGGTAAAGATACCAAATGATGCTACAGAAAAAGTCCAGGAGTATTGTTACTTTAGCTTCTATTCCTGGAAGCTGTTTATTATTATGTTTTCATGATGGGATTCAGACTGAGATGAGGTATGAGGAAGAGTCTATAATTTGCCATCTTCACTAGGGATAGGAACTGAATCATTTAGATCTAGAGTATGAGAACAGTATCTTGGTTTATTTTTAGGAGTTTCTTCAGGATGATTCCTCAGCAGAATAAATTCATAGACAAAGAATCTTTCAGATTCTCTTAGGTTCACCTCTTTTCAAAACAATATCTGGTTTTCAACAAATTAAGTATTGTACTTATTTAACTATCTAAGTTTTAGCACATGACTAAAATTCTTTTGTTATAATTTTGAAACTGTAACTTCTAGAGTAATTAAATTACTTATTAACAGCAAATAAGCAGTTCTAGCTATCCAATTTATTGTCCTACTCAAAAACCATTCATGGGTTATCTTTTAAGATACTTACTGGCTTGCAGGGAACCTCCATTACCCAGAGATCATGGTAGGTATCATGCAGATCAAATCTCTAAGAATGTACACTGATCAGGAAGTAACTGTCTCCTGTATCTGTTGCTCAGGGTTCAGTGACTGTCAGATAAGGTTTCCAAAATGCTGCTGCTCTTAAGCAGGATCCTCAGTGTATATTTATGCAAATCAATCTTTAGCTGGAAATCAACAGAATGCCTTAAGGGAAATATTAAATTAGTCACCCACATACATCTTCTCTTTGAAAATAACCACATAAAGAAAATAGCACAGAAATTCATATGAAAACTTTTAATTGAAAAGATGAAATTTGAGGCTGATAATGCTATAACTGAGAAAACAGTTAATGACTCATTTCAATAAACCTTCCCTATGACAGCACATACAACATTTTGCCCAAGGCCTAAAATATGTGCTGAGAGAAAGAGTGCAATACTATAATTAGACTATAAACCAATCAGCTTTGTGATTGCATTTGGTAACACGGAATAGGGTTACTTGATTGTGAAAACAGAATGTGCAATAATGTGGCTACTTGTTCTTCTGTGTGAGAAAAAGGATCCCCGGAAAATGATTTTTGTACCATTTCAAAATTGCTGAACTGATTAGATGGTAGTCAAAGGAAAGAAACTAGTTATGCATATTTTATACAGATAAGCTTTTTAGCAATGTAGACTGAAGTTACATAAATAATGAGCAGCTCAAATCCCCTGACACATTCCTGCAAGGCATTCCAAACACTGTCTATTGGTTGCCTTGAATTAGTATCATTCTATGGCTTCCTGTTTTAGGTTTTTTACTGGTAGCTCACTTAGCTGTCATTCAGTTCCATTACATAGTGTTCATGGGAAGTATATTGCAGATCAAACATCCATATCTTTACATTATGATAATTAAGTGATAAAGATGAATATGAGGTAAGCAATAAGCTGTTCACATCCTGTTAAAGTAATGCAAACAAATGTTTCAGTAATTAAGAGTAGTTGTTAAAGCTGAGTAGTATGTGACTGCATTTACTATATAAACTATAAGTGCACTGAAAGTTTAAATTTGTAGAAATATTTTAAAAGGAAAACGGAGTTACCACTACTTCAGTTCAGTTCAGTCGTGTCCGACACTTTAAGACCCCATGGACTGCAGCACCCCAGGCCTCCCTGTCCATCACCAACTCCCAGAGTTTACTCAAACTCATGTTCATCGAGATGGTGATGACATCCAACCATCTCATCCTCTGTTGTCCCCTTCTCCTCCCTCTTTCAATCTTTCCCAGCATCAGAGCCTTTTCAGATGAGTCAATTATTCGCATCAGGTGGCCAAAATATTGGAGTTTCAGCTTCAGCATCAGTCCTTCCAATGAATATTCAGGACTGATATCCTTTAGGATGGACTGATTGGATCTCCTTGCAGTCCAAGGGACTCTCAAGAGTCTTCTCCAACACCACAGTTCAAAAATATCAATTTTTCGGCCCTCAGCTTTCTTTATGGTCCAACTGTCACATAGGTACAACTACTGGAAAAACCATAGCTTTGCTTAGATGGATCTTTGTTGACAAAGTAACGTCTCTGCTTTTTAATATGCCGTCTAGGTTGGTTCATGGGGTTCTCAAGGCAAGAATACTGAAGTGGTTTTCCATTCCCTTCTCTAGTGGACCACGTTTGGTCAGAATGCTCCACCATGACCCCTCTGTCTTGGATGGCCCTATTTGGCTCATAGTTTCATTGAGTTAGACAAGGCTATGGTCCATGTGAGCAGATTGGTTAGCTTTCTGTGATTGTGGTTTTCAATCTCAGGTCTGCCCTCTGATGGAGAAGGATAAGAGGCTTATGGAATCTTCCTTATAGGAGAGCTTGACTGAGGGGGAAACTGGGTCTTGTTCTGATGGGAGGTGTAAGTCTTTAATCCAGTCTTCTGTTTAAGGGCAGGGCTGTTTTCCCTGCCTGTTATTTGGCCTGTGACCAAACTATGGTGGAGGTAATGAAGAGAATGTCAACCTCCTTCAAAAGGTCCCATGCAGACAATGCTACACTCAGTGCCTCCAACCCAGCAGCAGGCCACTGCTGGTCCATGCCTCCCCTGGAGACTCCTTGACATTTATGGGCAAGTCTGAATCAGTCTCTTATGGGGTTACTGCTCCTTTCTCCTGGGTCTTGGTGCATACAAGGTTCTGTTTGTGCCCTCCAAGAGTCTGTCTCCCCAGTCCTGTGTAAATTCTAGCAGCATATCTTTTCAAGTTAGTGTTTTTATTATTTTCTGCATTTGTAGTTAGAAGTGGAAAGTCTGGATCATATGGTAGTCCTGTTTCTAGTTTTTTGAGGGACCTCCACAATGTTTACCATACTGGCTGTAGCAATTTACATTCCCACCCACAGTGTAGAATGTTTTCCTTTCTCCATACCATCTCTAGCATCCACTGTTTGTAGATTTTTTTGATGATAGTCATTATGACAGGTTTGAGACAGTATTTCATTTTGGTTTTGATTCCCATTTCTCTAATAATTAAGAGTGTCCTTTCATGTGCTTGTTACCGTCTATATGTCATCTTAGGAGAAATGCCTATTCAGGCCATTTGCCTATTTTTTTTTTTTTTTAACTGAGTTGTTTGCTTTGATGTTGAGTTGTGTGAGCTGTTTGTATATTTTGGATATTAACCCCTTTTAACCTGGATAGTAGGTTTTTCTCTTTCAGCAATTTGAATAGATTGGATTGGTCAAAGTGTTTGTTCAAGTTCTGGAACAACCTGGATGAATGTTTGGGTCAAGCTCATATGCTGCTTCCTTCTGGCCTGGAATGTTTCTTCAAAGAAGTCAGCTGATAACTTTATGGAGGTTCCCTTTAACATGATTCTTTTTTCTCACCTTGATGTCTTTATAATTCTCTCTTCGTTTTTATTTTTTACTATTTTGTTTACAGAATGTTTTGTGTGAATCTGTTTAAGTTCATGATGTTTGGGACCGTCTATGTGTCCTGTACCTGCATATCTGTTTCCTTTCTCAGCTTTGGGAACTTTTCGGCCATAATTATTTCAAACATATTTTTGATCCTAATCTCTCCGTCTCCTCTTTCTGGAACCCCTTTAATGCAAATGTTGGAATACTTAAGCTTTTTTTTTTTTTTTTTTCTTCCCCAGAAATCTCAAACTTCTTTCATTTTGTAAAAGTGTATTTTTTCCTTTCTGCTGTTCTGATTAGGTGACTTCTATTATTTTATCTTCCAGACCACTTATTCTTTCTTCTGGATCACTTAGTGTCTTATTTCTTCTAGTGTGCTTTTTTACTTCAGCTATTCAATTATTCACTTCTGATTGGGTTTTTGCTCACTAAGGTCTGTACAGTCAAAGCTATGGTTTTTCCAGTAGTTATGTACAGATGTGAGAGTTGAGCCATAAAGAAGGCTGAGTGATGAATTGATGCTGTAAAACTGTGGTGCTGGGAAGATTCTCATGAGTCTCTTGCACAGCAAGGGGACCAAACCAGTCAATCCTAAAGGAAATCAATCCTGAATATTCAGTGGAAGGACTGATGTTGAAGCTCCAATACTTTGGCCACCTGATGTAAAGAGCCAACTCGTTGGGAAAGTCCCTGATGCTAGGAAAGATTGAAGGCATGAAGAGAAGGGGGAGACAGAGGACAAGATGGTTGGATGGCATCACCAACACAATGGACGTGAGTTTGAGCAAACTCCAGGAGATAGTGAAGGACAGAGAAGCCTGACATGCTACAGTCCATGCAGTCACAAAGAGTTGGGCATGACTTAGCGATTGAACAACAAAGTGTGAGGAAAAGAGTATTATTATTTTGATCAAATGCAAAGTGATATTTTCTTTTCAAGGACAATTTGACAATAACCAATCAATGTTTTTAAGAAGCACTGTGTTTTACTGAGCAAAGCCACTTCTATGAATTTATCCTACACAGATCAGGTAAGTAATCCCAAATTTGCAAGGATATCTATTGCAGTTTTGTTTCCCTCTGCTAAAAAATGGTGACAATCTAAATGTCCACTAATGTGACAATTATGGAATCAAATATTATAGGCACAAAATATTTTATGCACCTCAGCTCTTTGAAAAGAAAGAAGTGAAATTTAATGCAGTGAAACAGAAAATATGTTAATTGTATACACATTTTAGATATAAAATAAATTTTTAGAGCAATATGTAGAGTCAAATTCCCTTTTCAGGTTGAAGACACACACAAAGACTCAGAAACACACCCTCACAGACTTACACATACAACCTAGTACGGAAAAATATATTTGAGAAGTGGGAGTTGGAAGGAGATGTAAAGAAAGGACTTTTTTGCAAATTATATGATGGAATGTAGTGTATAGTTTTAATTAATGAGTCAAGGACTAAGGAATACAATTTTTTTTTAAATCTAAATTGTCTCTTTTTGCATGTTCATTTATGTTTTTGTGTATTATTTGTTTTTATGCTGAGTAATATTGTAATGAATGAATATGCTGCAATGTGCTTACCTGCTTTCCTGTAGAAGAACCTGTGTGTTGTTTCGATTTGGGAGCTATTGTGAAATATAGTGTCATGAATGTTCTTATTCAAAGCTTTCCTGTTTTTATATTTTTTTCATTTCTCTTGACTAAATACCTAGAAATGGAATTGCTGGATTATAACAAAAGTATGCTTAATTCCATAATTCAACAAATGGTTTTACAACAGGTAGTATTACTTTGTAGTCCTAAAAATGATTCATGAGTATTCCGATTGCTCCACATCCTCACCAATGTTTGAGATTTGTGAAAACTTTTTAGCCACTTAAGTGACTGTATGATGATATCTCATTATGGCTTAATATACTGTTTTCAGCCATCTAGCAGATTGAAGTAGGATTAGTACCTCAACACTAAGTGGAGATGATGAAAAATACAATACGCATCTATTATTTTTTCATCTAAAATATTTTGCTTTTTAGGTTATTATATTTAACCATTTAAGTCCTACAAGGTAATATGTACAAACCATATTTATATATTTAATATAGAAAAGGCATATTTTCATCTACTGAGCTCAATTAACTGAAAAATATATAGAGGTTACAAACTAAGATAATTTACCTTTTAATCATGATATCACATTTGCTCTTGACTTACTCCCCATCTAACATACAACATGATTTCTACCATTTCCTATAATTTCATGACTCCTCTCAATACTATTGAACACAGGTGCTATGTAAACTGGTAATATGGCCAATGTAGATAACATATCCATTAACCCCTGACTAAGCATACATCCAGAATTAATATAGACTTCCTCTGGAACTCTGGCTTTCTTAGCCAACCTTTAGAAATTTTTAAGTTTGAGTTCCTGGTGAATCTTAATTTTTGCAGAAGGTATCTTACCAAGAAAATGAAAATAGCAGTAACTTTTGAATCTCGATAGTAGAGTCAAGAGTACTGTCAAGTGTCTATTTGTATTGCACATAGGTTTTGCAGTTATTTTACCAGCATAATTTTAAAAATTTTAAAAATACTGTCCCTATTTAGTCAAATGGTGCAAAGTTAATTCAGCAAGTATTTACTGAGTCCAAATTTTTATTGTTCCTTGGAAGATATAAAAAAAGTGTGAAATAAGACAGGGAGACTATTATATTGCCTTTTGACATAAAGGTGAAAGAAGGTTGTAATATCTGATTAATGCTTATGAAATGGGTTCCTATTATAGACACAAATATGTGGAACTAATTATCAATATTAACATAATCATGTAAATTTTAACCCAAATGTTAAAAACATTACTGGGGTCAAAATAAAAACCCATGCAGCTTTATTAAATAATACCAATGTAGTTTTATAAATAAACACATTGCTTTTTAAATGTTTAAACTATTTAAACACATCTAGATATGTGTTTCAACTATTTAAACGCACCTATAATACACAGCTTGGTTGCATGGGTGTTCAGTCGTGTTTGTGACCCCACGGACTGTAGCCCATCAGGCTCTCCTGTCCATGGAATTTCCTGGGCGACAATACTGGAGTGGGTTCCCATTTCCTTCTCTGGGGGATCTTCCCAACACAGGGATTGAGCCTGCATCTCTTGGGTCTCCTGCATTGGCATGCGAATTCTTTACCACTGAACCAACTATGGAAGCATAAAAAGCAGACACATAACTAAAAGAAAGAAAAAAAAAAAAACTGTGTTCAGGTTTTTTTAATCTCTAATTAGAGATATGCAGGATTCTGCAGAATAGTGTGGATACTCAAGAATACTGTGCTGCCAACAACTCTGATTAAAATGTCAAGTGTTGAATAGTTGTAATCAGTCTTGATTTTTTCCCCTTCTTTCTAGTTGATTTGTGTTTGGCTGAGGGCAATCATTGTGTGAATGTATGTGTGGGTCTCCATTGCTCTTTATTTTCTGCCAGAAAAGAATGAGCATTCAATCCTTCAGCTCTACCAAAATGTCACAAAATGAACAAAGAAACCTACCAATTGGAAAGTTAAGCATTTTTCCTTGTTGCTATAATTTTTTTTTTAGAAATAAGTCTTCTAGTCAGTCATGCTTTACAACTCTTTGCAGAACACATAATAATTAAATAGGATACTATTTTTAAAATGCAAAATCCTAGAAAATAACCTTCTCTCCTTCATCCTGATTCAAATCTGAAGAGCTGAAGTAAAACTGTAGATCTGAAGTAAGGCCTAGAAACATGCATTTTAAAGAAGCTATTCAGATGATCCTAATGCTAGGTGTATTGGACTACATTTGAACATATAGTGCCCTAGAGAAGGAGCCCCAAATCCCTGGGCCATGGACCAGTACAAAGTACTTGGCTTTCGAGGAACCAGGCTGCACAGCAGGAGGTGAGAGCCCAGTGAGCAAAGCTCCTTCTGCCACTTCCCCGTAGCTCCCCAGAGCTTGCATTACCTCTTGAACCATCATGCACCCACCACCCCAAGCCTGTCCATGGAAAAAATTGTCTTCCATGAAAGCAGTCCCTAGTGCCAAAAAGTTGGAGAATGCTGCCTTAGAGTGATTAGGTAATTAAAGTTTGGTGAAAGGAAAAACTGAAGTCAGTCATTACTTCTTTCTGTCAACAGACATGGCAGATACTTTGTTGGTTCCGCTCAAGAAATAAGGATAAGTTAAATGGTCCTCAAGGAGTTTGCATTCTAATGAATGCTCCATCAGTTATTATGTTTTCTATAGCTCCTCTCTCTGAATATGCTATTCAACAATATGTTTTTTCACTCATTAAATGCTTGATCTAAGGTAGAAAACATAGAAAACAATTGTTTCCAGCATGCTAAAGCAATCTGACCCTCCCCACTATTTCAAAAGATAGTTTTATATAAACCCTATTTATACAATTATAACTAACTCAGGGGTCCCTAAATAATTCTACACACAGACTGAAAAATTAATTGTTTTTATAAATGGGAAAAAATCTCTATATTAAAAACAATGAGATCAATATACATATACCAAATACACATATATTTGAATACACAATTCTGGATTTTCTCTTTGATTTTTTTTTTGTTTATTTGTCATGTTTTGGGCCCCTGTAATAGTGTTAGTCTTATTAAAATAAAGTTGACATGGAGGGAAATCAAGATAGCAGAGTAAGAGGATGCAGAGGCCACTTCTCCCTATGAACACATTAAAAATACATCTACATGTGAAACAATTCTCCCTGAAATGAACTGGAAACTGGCAAAACGATGCCTGTACAGCCAAGGCTGTAATAAAGATACACATGTAATCATGTAAGAAGGGAATAAAATTGTTTGGCTTTGAACCTGTGCCCCTGGGAGGGTACTCTGAGAAAAAGTGAGATTACATAGGTGGAAACACCCTGAGGAGTGAGTAGGCCAAGCCACAGGCTGTGCATCCCATTCCTGGGGTCCTAGGCAAAGGAGACAAGTCCCTAGGCTTGTTGGAGGGCAACTGCAGCAAATAAAAGGGCAAAGAGAAGCCTGGACTCCACTCATGAAGACTGTGCATGCACTGGCTAGCTCTGAAAGTGAAGTGGAGAAAGTTCTGTTCTAGAGGCTGCTGATTTTCCCACAACAACCTCACTGTGTGTCCCAGTCCAAACCAAGTGAATGCTCCCATCCCAATCACTCCCAGACATAGCACAGCACTGGATCTGGGGTGGCCAAGACAGGAGAAAAGACTCAATCTTGGAAACTAGAGGTAATCCAGTCCCAGGGTAGAACCCAAGTGAGGTGGCAGCACCCATTTGGTGCTTACTCAAGAGACTGCCAAGAAGCAGCCCAGGTTTCTAACAGCAGCCACTCCACCATGCTTCATGTCCCTGTGCATGCATAGTGATTATACCAGCCCCACACGTCCTGCTGAGCAGATCCAAAGAAGGCCTGGAGCAGCAGAGGCTGACAGTGATCAACTGTGAGAGATAAAGGAGTCTTGCTCACAAGTAAGGGCATAAAGAGGTCTTCCCTAGGGACTGCCAGGTTTCCCATGACTGCCCAAACTGAGAGCATATTCTTGCCCTGTACAGTACATGCTACAGTACATGCTAAATGCTACTGGGTTTAAGGTGGCCATGTATGGGTAAAAGAATATGTAAACGTTCACAGCAGCATTATTCAAAGACCCTAAAGACAAACAACCCATATGCCCATCAACAGATGAATGGATAAACAAAATGTAATATACAAATGCAATATAATATTATTCCACCTTAAAAAAAAAAGGAAATTCCAACATGGATGACCCTTGAAGACATTATGGTGACTGAAATGTCAGACACAAAATATAAAGATTGTATCATTACACTATATATATATTATATATACATATATACACATATACATACATATATATATATATATACACACACACACTATATTAGGTACCTAAAATAGTCAAATTCTAAGACAGAAAGCAAAAAATGTTTACTAGGGAATGGGAGAAGGGAAAATGGGGAGTGGTTGAGTTAGTACAGAGCTGCCGTATGGGATGATGAAAAAGTTCTTGGGAGGGATGGTACTTGTTCAGTTGGAAAGTTTTCCAAATTTCCTGGTGTACTGAGTGCAGCACTTTAACAGCATCGTCTTTTAGGATTTGAAATAGCTCAGCTGGAATTCCATCACCTCCACTAGTTTTGTTCACATTAATGGTTCCTAAGGCCCACTTGACTTCACTCCCCAGAGTGTCTGGCTCTAGATGAGTGACCACTCAATCATGGTTATCTAGGTCATCAAGACCTTTTTTCCTTTGTATAGTTCTGTGTATTCTTGCCACCTCTTCTTAATATCTTCTGCTTCGATTAGGTCAATGTTGTTTCTGTCCTTTATTGTGTCCATATTTGCAAGAAATATTCCCTTGATATCTAAAATTTTCTTGAAGAGATCTCTAGTCTTTCCCATTGTATTGTTTTCCTCTATTTCTTTGCATTAGTCAGTGAAGAAGGCTTTCTTATCTCTTTTTGCTATTCTCTGGAACTCTGCATTCAGTTGGGTATATCTCCTTTTCTTCTTTGCCTTTTGCTTCTCTTCTTTGTAAGGTCTGTTCAGACAACCATTTTGCCTTCTTGCATTTCTTTCTTTTTTTTTTTTTTTTTTTAATGGAATGGTTTTGGTCAACACCTACTATACAATGTTATGAAACTCTTTTCATATTTCTTTAGGCACTCTGTGCACTAGATCCAATCCTTTGAATCTATTTGTCACCTCCACTGTACAGTCATAAGGGATTTGATTTAGGTAATATCTGAATGGGCTAGTGTTTTTCCCTACTTTCGTCAATTGAAGCCTGGATTTTGCAATAAGGAGCTCATGATTTGAGCCACAGTGAGCACCAGGTCTTGTTTTTTCTAGTACTAAATATTATTCAGATTTAAAATTTTCTCAGTTTGGTAGGAGAAAAAATTTTATCTGTTTTTAATTTGAATTTTTATTATCAGTAGGGAGATTGGGAATACATGCCTATGTTATTAAAGGCTTTAGTTATTTTAAGAATTTCTTGCTTCATTTTTCATTTTCCCCCACTCTCTCTCTTGTCTTTTTTTGAAATTATTTCCAGGAGATATTTGTGTGTGTATATATATATATATATATATGGGCTTCTGCAATGTATCAGATAATAAAAATTACCTGCAATGCAGGAGACTTGAGTTCAATCCTTAGGTTGGGGAAACACCCTGGAGAATGGAATGGCAACCCACTCCAGGATTCTTGCCTGGAAAATTCCAGGGACTAAAGTCAAAATTCAGACTTAAATTGAAGAAAGTAGGGTTAACCACTAGGCCATTCAGATAGGACCTAAATCAAATCCCTTCTGACTATACAGTGGAAGTAAGAAATAGATTTAAGGGACTAGATCTGATAGAGTGCATGATGAACTATGGATGGAGGTTCGTGACACTGTACAGGAGACAGGGATCAAGATCATCCCCATGGAAAAGAAATGCAAAAAGGCAAAATGGTTGTCTGAGGAGGCCTTACAAATACCTGGAAAAGAAGAGAAGCAAAAAGCAAAGGAGAAAAAGAAACATATTCCCATTTGAATGCAGAGTTCCAAAGAATAGCAAGAAGAGATAAGAAAGCCTTCCTCAGCGATCAATGCAAAGAAATAGAGGAAGACAACAGAATGGGAAAGACTAGAGATCTCTTCAATAAAATTAGAGATACCAAGGGAACATTTCAGGCAAAGATGGGTTCAATAAAGGACAGAGATGGTATGGACCTAACAGAAGCAGAAGATATTAAGAGGAGGTGGCAAGAATACACAGAAGAACTGTACAAAAAAAGATCTTCACAACCCAGATAATCACGATGGTGTGATTACTCACCTAGAGCCAGACATCCTGGAATGTGAAGTCAAGTGGGCCTTAGGAAACATCACTACGGACAAAGTTAGTGGAGGTGTTGGAATTCCAGTTGAGCTATTTCAAATCCTGAAAGATGATGCTGTGAAACTGTTGCACTCAAAATGCCAGCAAATTTGGAACACTCAGCAGTGGCCACAGGACTGGAAATGGTAAGTTTTCATTCCAATCCCAAAGAAAGGCAATCCCAAAGAATGCTCAAACTACCACACAATTGCACTCATCTCACACGCTAGTAAAATAGTGCTCAAAATTCTCCAAGCCAGGCTTCAGTAATTTGTGAGGTGTGAGCTTCCAGATGTTCAAGCTGGTTTTAGAAAAGGCAGAGGAACCAGAGACTAAATTGCCAACATCCACTGGATCATCAAAAAAACAAGAAAGTTCCAGAAAAAACATCTATTTCTGCTTTATTGACTATGCCAAAGCCTTTCACTGTGTGGATTGCAATAAACTGTGGAAAATTCTGAACAAGATGGGAATACCAGACCACCTGACCTGACTCTTGAGAAACCTGTATGCAGGTCAGGAAGCAACAGTTAGAACTGGATGTGGAACAACAGACTGGTTCCAAATAGGAAAAGGAGTACCTCAAGGCTGTATATTGTCACCCTGCTTGTTTAACTTATATGCAGAGTACATCATGAGAAATGCTGGGCTGGAAGAAGCACAAGCTGGAATCAAGATTGCTGGGAGAAATATCAGTAACCTCAGATATGCAGATGACACCACCTTTCTGGCAGAAAGTGGAGAGGAACTAAAAAGCCTCTTGAATAAAGTGAAAGAGGAGAGTGAAAAATTTGGCTTAAAGCTCAACATTCAGAAAACTAAGATCATGGCATCCGGTCCCACCACTTCATGGCAAATAGATGGTGAAATAGTGGAAACAGTGTCAGACTTTATTTTTTGGGCTCCAGAATCACTGCAGATAGTGACTGCAGCCATGGAATTAAAAGATGCTTACTCCTTGCAAGGAAAGTTATGACCAACCTAGACAGCATATTAAAAAGCAGAGACATTATTTTGCCAACAACGGTCCGTCTAGTCAAGACCACGGTTTTTCCAGTGGTCATGTATGGATGTGAGAGTTGCACTGTGAAGAAAGCTGAGCACCGAAAAATTGGTGCTTTTGAACTGTGGTGTTGGAGAAGACTCTTGAGAGTCCCTTGGAGTGTAAGGAGATTCAATCAGTCCATCTTAAAGAAGATCAGTCCTGGGTGTTCATTGGAAGGACTGATGCTGAAGCTGAAACGCCAACACTTTGGCCACCTCATGTAAAAAGTTGACTCATTGGAAAAGACTCTGATGCTGGGAGGGATTGGGGGCAGGAAGAGATGGGGATGACAGAGGATGAGATGGCTGGATGGCATCACCGACTCGATGGACATAAGTTTGAATAAACTCCGGAAGTTGGTGATGGACAGGGAGGCCTGGAGAGCTGAGATTCATGGGTTTGGAAAGAGTCGGACACGAATGAGCGACTGAACTGAACTGAACTGAAAGTCGAAACAACTGAGCTACTAACACTTTCACTTCACTTTCATATTTATATGGCTATATGATATGAATATATCAATAATTAGTTCAATCTATCAGTTATGTCTGACTCTTTGCGACCCCATGGACTGCAGCACGTCAGGCTTCCCTGTACATCGCCAACTTCCGGAGCTAGCTCAAACTCCTGTTCACTGAGTTGGTGATGTCATCCAACTATCTCATCCTCTGTCATCCCCTTCTCTTCCTGACTTCAGTCTTTCCCAGCATCAGAGTCTTTTCTGAGTTCTTTGCATCAGGTGGCCAAAGTATTGGAGCCTCATCTTGAGCATCAGTTCTTCCAATGAATATTCAGGACTGATTTCCTTTAGGATGGACTGGTTGGATCTCTCTGCAGTCCAAGAGACTTTCAGGAGTCTTCTCCAACACCACAGTTCAAACGCATCAGTTTTTTGGTGCTCAACTTCCTTTATGATCTAACACTCACATCCATACATGACTACTGGAAAAACCATAGGTTTGACTATATGGACCTTTGTCAGCAAAGTAAGGCCTCTGCTTTTTAATATGCTGTCTAGGTTGGTCATAGCTTTTCTTCCAAGGAGCAAATGTCTTTTAATTTCATGGCTGCAGTCACCATCTGCAGTGATTTTGGAGCCCAAGAAAAAAAGTGTCTCACTTTTTGCATTGTTTCCCCATCTATTTGTTATAAAGTTTTGGGACCAGATGCCATGATGTTAGGTTTTTGAATGTTGAGCTTTAAGACAGTTTTTTCACTCTTCTTTTCACTTTCATCAAGAGGCTCTTTAATCCCTCTTTGCTTTCTGCCATAAGGGTTGTGTCATCTGCGTCTGAGGTTATTGATATTTCTCCCAGAAATCTTGGTTCTAACTTGTATTTCATGCAGCCTGGCATTTTGCATGATGTTCTCTGCATATAAGTTAAATAAGCAGAGAGACAATATACAGCCTTGATGTACTCCTTTTCCAATTTGGAACCAGTCTGTTGTTCTGTGTCCTGTTCTAACTATTGCTTCTTGACCTGCATACAGGTTTCTCAGGAGGCAGCTAAGGTGGTCTGTCTATTCTTGTCTGTTTAAGAATTTTTCACAGTTTGTTGTGATCCACACAGTCAAAAGCTTTGGCATAGTCAGTAAAGCAGAAGTAGATATTTTTCTGGAATTCTCTTGCATTTTCTATGATCCTACAGATGTTGGCAACTTGATCTCTGGTTCCTCTCCCTTTTCTAAATCCAGCTTGAACATCTCGAAAGTCTCTGTCCACGTATTATTGAAGCCTAGCTTGCAAAATTTTCAGCATTTCTTTGCTAGTATATGAGATGAGGGCAATTGTGCAGTAGTTTGACCATTCTTTGGCATTGCTTTCTTTGATTGGAATGAAAACTGACCTTTTCCAGTTCCGTGGCCACTGTGGAGTTTTCCAAATGTGTGGGCATATTAAGTGTAGTGCTTTAACACATCACCTTAGGATTTGAAATAGCTCAGCTGGAA